>NC_091011.1:68880000-68882500 GCF_041146395.1 Eulemur rufifrons
CCTGACACCCACTTTCCAGGGTACATCAGCATTAAGTGACACTGTAATCATAAATTGAAAATGATACTTCCAGAGGAATTGGCAAACTTGACATTTCATTATATTTGTTAACACATGCCACAAATGATTGTTAGTGAGGAAATTCCATTTCCCTCTCTCCATCTCCAATCAGATTTAATTTGAAAATTTTCAGCCTCCTCCGGCTAATTTGCAATTAAGACAATTTTGTTTGAATATGTAGTAATGTCATTACCATTCCACCAAATTAGCAAGGAGACTAAAGGTCAGTGTAAAATTTTCCAGCTGGCTGGAGCCTCTCAGCTGAGATTTGGGACTATGGGAAAAAAAAATTCTGGCAGCAACAGAATAGCGACTTACTTTAAGTCCTATTGGTTAAAAACATTGCATCCTTCATTATTGCTGTTGTTGTTGCTTCACTGGGGGCTAGACCTGTTTAACAACAGGGGCAGTCAATAATCAGCAACTGGCTTTTATTTAAGGAAATAGACTTTCGCTGAAGTCTGGTAGGACAAGAAGGAGTTAGTCCTAAGTAACATTGCAGTAGATTATTAGATAACCTCTAACAGCATCCTCTAATTAGAGTTCTTATGATACAATTTCATCCTGTAATTAGTTGAGATTGGCTGCTTCCTTTTGCAGCTTATTAGTGGCAACACAGCTGTAGAAGTGAATCCATTCTCATTTGTCAAACCTTTTTAAGTCTTTTTCTCTTGTCTCTACCTTTTTCCTGCCCTTCTCTTGGGCCTTTGCAGCTAAATCTGGTGTCTAGTGTCACCATGTCGAAGAACATGTTGGAGACATCCCCACAGAGCTTACCTCAAACCCCTACCACACCAACGGCCCCAGTCACCCCGATTACCCAGGGACCCTCAGTAATCACCCCAGCCAGTGTGCCCAATGTGGGAGCCATACGAAGGCGACATTCAGACAAATACAACATTCCCATGTCATCAGGTAGGATATGAATGCTCAGTAGAGCTCTTTTACTTTGGGAGAGGAAAACTGTAGCTGAAGCAACTGTACATGAGCCATTCCAGAGCACATGGAAACTCAAGTCATGATTTATGGAGTGATAATTGTTTTATTCCTGGTAAATGCGAATAGGGGCGATTCCCTAAGCACATCATGATGAATTGTTCTGAATGGTTTTTCAGGAAAGAAGGCTCTCCCCATTAGAGACATTGAGAGATGTGTTGTCAGGATAGCCCATATTATCACCTCAATTCAATGAGATCCTTTGATCTCTGAGAGAAGACTGTAGCAATCCAACATCTGTGCTATATGAGAAGAGCCGATTTAAAGGACATATAGGAAACACTGTTGCTTTATACAAGACAATTCGGGCTTTACATGAATCAGTCTTTATAAAGGTGCTGCCTAAATGAAATCCTACCACTGCTCCTAATGCCTATACGATACTTTGCTTAAGAAGCATTGTGAGAGGCAAAGTTTGCATGGAACAAAAATTTGCCTTATTTCCCTCTCTTACCCTTTTCCCTCCTTCCCCAACCCCCACCCCCACCCTGGGGCATCTGGATAATCACAGTCACACATTGTAACCATTATTAGCCCAGAGCCCCCTTTTTACAAAAAGTGAGGTTATTTTCAGCACGGGCACTTGTGAGGGTTTTGTGTTTCCTTTGTTAGATGGACACAGATGCCGAGAGAGATGATCCTGTTGTACTTTAAAAAGTATTAGATGAGAAAAGCAAAGATTGTGGCAGGGGAGCAAAAGTCGATGTAAGAACATTCCTAAACCACCCGCTTTAAAGGAGACCTGGCTGTTGGAAAAAATCCTCAGGCCAGCTGGTCACACAGTTCCTGAAGTACCACGAACAACTAGGGGACGCTTCATTTGCACTTCACGTCAGAAATGGCCTTTTCCATATAATTCAATTCCACTGTCATGCTTTGTGCTTTCACTAGTCAGTGGCTTTCTCACTGAATCACTTTACCAATACTAGGGGAAATATGAAAAATCAATTATGTATAATGTGAATTATTAGCAGAATTAACACCTAGTTTTTATTTTTATAGAGATTGCCCCAAACTACGAATTTTATAAAAATGCAGATGTCAGACCTCCATTTACTTATGCAACTCTCATAAGGCAGGTAAGTAGAAGGAAAATGAACTTTGCTTGATTAAATTAAAATTCATTAATGCTTAAAGTAAGGCCTGGATGAGAAAGTGTCATCTAGTCTAGTTAGTAAACCATTATTTTATGTCACTATGTATCTTGTCTCATTTCAGGCTATCATGGAGTCATCTGACAGGCAGTTAACACTTAATGAAATTTACAGCTGGTTTACACGGACATTTGCTTACTTCAGGCGTAATGCAGCAACTTGGAAGGTAACTACTTTTCCAGCAGTTTTAAGATGCCTAGCACAGTTCCTTACAGATAGCACAAGGAACATTTATTTACATGACATAAGCAGATTAGTATCTGCTTCCCCTCTTTTTAACCTGCCTCTTG
>NC_091011.1:68885000-68907500 GCF_041146395.1 Eulemur rufifrons
ACATTCCCTTGGCAATGAACTCCTTTGTGAATCTAGGCATAAATGGCATAAATCAACAGTATCCTACCTATTTTTTTTTTCCATAAAAATGATCACAAGACTGTTTTGGTTACTGTTCACATCGATTCAGCATTCTACTTGCATCAAAAAAAAATTGTTTTTCAGAATAGAACATGCATTCTAGAGGGAGATACCTGCCTGTTTTTATACTATACCATAGCCTCTAGTAGAAGACAAAAGGCTGTATTAAAACAAAGCTAATGTTCATATACTAGTATTCCTGAAAGTACCTTTTTATTAAGGATTTATGAGAAGACTTTATAAAAACATAATTATTTTTCTTTCCCAAATACTCTTTATTTTCAAAACAAACTTTGTTATTCGGACCTGCCTTACTTTTGCCCCAACCATGACTGTTTTCTATACAGTACAGTTGAGATACTCAAGATATGTTAAACAAAATTACTGGCTGAGAAGTTTGAATTTTTATTTTTTTCTGGAGAACAAGGCTGCCAAACTTAAGTCAGAAATATAATGGAGCCCATTTTGTGCCTCATTAACTCCATGTAGCATTTACTGCTCTCCTAAACCACTACTGCCTTATGTGAAGAGATGACTTTAATGTATTTATCTACTATTGGCCCTTGAGTTTTGATTTCTGTAGTCAAGTATGTGCTAATTTCTGCATTCAAGAAATAGTAAATCCATTATGTTGTCATTTAATTAACTATGGTAATTTGTTATGTTAATTCATGGTGTTCTAGAAATTAACCATTAATTATTTCCTGATTGCATCAAATTGGTAATTGTGTTGTATATTTACATTTTTAAAATTTTATATGAATGTTGTTCTTCTTGGAAATGAAACCTTCACATAGCTAGAAACAGGTTTAGAGATCCTCAAGGTTATGGCTCACTTTGCCTGCACACCATAGTCTAAAGTTTCATTCCTTATATTCCAGGCCCAAGTTGATATGTCATATGTGGACAATGATATATTTGAATTCTCTTACCTCATTTCTGTGGCCTTAGATACATCCACTGTGGATTAGTAGTGTCAGACAACAAGCAAGAACATGTTTTTAGCTGAGATTATTGATATCTACATATTTTATATTGTGACTTATTTGATCATTTTTATATATTTTTTTTCTTTCAGAAGCCCAACCTTAGTAAAAAATATACCTACCAGTTTAGGCTATGGAGCAGCTCTGAATGCCAGTTTGCAGGTAATATCATTAAGTGCACTTTTCCATTATTGTTACATTTGAATGTTTTGGGGTTTTTTTTTTTTTTTTTTTTTTTTTTGCATGGCTTTCTATTTAGGCAGGATTGTGATTGTTCTTAATAGTTGGTTTATCAACCAAGTAAGTTGTAGTACCTAGTACTGTAGAAAGCACTGGTTCTAATTCAAGCTACTTTTGATGTGAAGAAGCAAGAAGGACACCCTGTGGCAAAATCTGGAACACTCGTTTTTCCTGCAAATGCTAGATTGATAGAAGCTTTTGCAAATGCATGTGGCTATGCATTAATATTTATCCAGGCTGTCATAAATGATTTCACATCATAGTGTTGGGGAACATGGTGCTTGTGGCAAAAACTTTAAAGTTTAATTATAATATATAATTTTTATGCAGAGGAGGCAAATGTCAGGACTTCTTTATTTTGAGTTAAGTTCTGGTCATTTTTAAAAAGCAGAGCAACTGCTTATATTAAACTACAGTGTTTTACTACATGAGAGAATTAAGCATTTAATTATGCAAAAGGTTGAAATATGAGTGAGAAAGTTTGCTGTGAGAGCTATTGTTTATATTTTCACATCATACTTAATTTCCTTGCATCTCTGCCACAGTGGCCAATTAGGAATTTTTGTGTATCCCCATACATTTTATTTAAATGCTTCTCAAATATCTATATAATGATTTGAACCTGCTAAGGGAAGATAAATGTTTTAAAAATTATTTTAAAGGGCGTTTTAAAAGTCATTTTACACCCTCTTCATTTCACCAGGCTGCCTTGGCAGAGAGCAGTTTACCTTTGCTAAGCAATCCTGGACTGATCAATAATGCATCCAGTGGCCTACTGCAGGCCGTCCACGAAGACCTCAATGGTTCTTTGGATCACATCGACAGCAATGGGAACAGCAGTCCAGGCTGCTCGCCTCAGCCACACATGTAAGTGTGGTTAACAGACTCCCTAAAGGGAGGAACCTGTGTTCACATGCTTCTAAAATTTAGTATTCTTCTGAAGTTTTTAATGTTATATAAGTTAAAAATACAAGTCTAAATGGAGTTAAACTGTACCATGTTCATATATGTAAAAGTGTATCAAAATTAGTTTTAATACATCTTTTAGATTCTCTCAAATACCCTATAATTATTGTCCTAGCAGTCCTCTACAAATTCTTAGTACTGCTAACATTCTCTAGGGCATAAAGCAGCAGCTAAGATGAATCTGCATCTTATGGATCATTATCACAGTTTGGTTTGTATGGTGCAATAGGAATATTCATGATGGAATAAGTTGTTGTAATTTTTACTACTATTACAGGTCTCTAAACCATTTATGAACTGTAGTCAAGATATTGCCCATTTTTATAAACCGTAAAATGCAAAGTTTAACTGTTACCCACAGTTTACATAGAAGCTAGTAAAGTGTAACTTTTTGCCTGTCTTATAAATCAGTGTAATTACATATTCAACTTTAATTACTGGTGCGTCTGTATTGGCAAGGTTTATATGTTATATTTTATGCAAGACTACGATTCCTATTAATATTTAGCAGCTAACTATATCATTAATTACTCTAAAATCTTTCCCCTACCATCTTTTTAATGGAGCTGAGAGAGTAGAAGTATTAAAAATTGATGTATTGTGGATTTCAGAAATGTGTATGACACTTTAAAAAATGCCTGGCCTTATTCAGTAGTGTCAAGCATATCAGTTTCTTGTTTACTAAAAAGTATTGACCCTAGTAGAACTTAGAATTCAGAGGGAAAAAATTAGAATCTGAGTAATGAAGCGTATACACCATTCAGCTGTTAGGAGGAGTTGTAACTTACGTCCATACCTCCTAGAGTTAAGCATCATATACTTCTAATTTCAAGTTATTGAGATAAGATTAGTCCTTTCCTTCATTTTTATACTTTCTTTCTCTATTTTCCCATTAAATATCTGGTCAAAGATCTGAAAGAGAAATATGGCCTTTATATGTGCCCATTTTCATTTGACCTTTCACAAGATATTATTTTTGTTGACTTTTTAAACATTTTATTCTATTTGACATATTAATGTCTTTAAGATCATATGCCTAATTGCTTTATAGCACTTTTACTCTATCACCTTTGCAGAAAACACACTGTGAACATTAATGTGTTTTATCAGGTTCCAAACCATTACTTCTTCAAAATGGAAAAATTTGTCTTTTGGAAGTGTCTTTAGTTGTATTAAATAATACAAAAGAAGTAATAAAACTCGAAGTAGAAAGAACATGAATATATGCTCCTGAGAGTAGCAGTACTCTAAAACAAGGAAAGTGAGCAATCAGACAAAAGTTTTTATATCCCCGCTTTATCCTATCAGCCATGCAGTGGGTAGCTTGAGGCTTTTTACTTTCAGCAGTTCTCCTGAGTATGCTAATGCTCACTCCCTGTATAAAATGCTAAAACAATAAAACTTTAAAGAGCAAACAAGAGTTAGATCCTGTTTTCCCTTTTTTAAAAAAAGACTTATTTCTGAGAAATAAAAGATGTTCATAATAAAAGTGTTTAAGCTGTTGGTGCAACTCCCTGTGCTCATATGCAGTATATAGTGGTTGCTATAAACCATGTATAGAGGATATGTAAAGAAGTATTTTTTAAATGTAATTGTCCAGTGCTAAGAATATTAAAATAAAAAATTAATGATTTAATAAAATAGTTTATTAAACAATATATTTTAGAGAGTGAAATAATAATTAGGCGAAATTATGACATTGTTAAGTTAGCAGTATTTTTCAACTGGCAATTGCTATTTCAGATTTTTCATTTTATTATTAATTTAATTAAAGTTTAACTATGAAATATCTCAGAGAAATAATACTATGTGTAAAACAATATCTAAAAATGGTATATTTAATGTCTGATGTACTGCTGCTATGAGTTTATAAAATTAAAATGCTCATAGCTAATATAGTAGACATTTTATGCTTATATGAATTAGCATGTGACCAATGCCTACATTTATTTTCAATAGATAAAAGGAAAGCTTCCCTTGGCTTGTTGGAAACAGATTTCAGAAAAAATAAAAACTAGAGGGAGCCCAAATTTTGTCTTTTTCAAAAGACATAAATTATAATCAAATGTTTAATTATCTTGCTAAATATTGAGTCGATATTCATTCTTGTATCTGTTTCTGCTATCATTAATTTTTGTTTATTAGATGTCAAATATTGATGGAGTGTCACTTCAGGATTCTGTATCCTCATCTTTATAGAGCCTTAAGATGCTTGTACTTAAATAATCTTAAGCAATTTTGTATATTTTACGAGACAAAAGGAATATTAATCTAATTCTCTTAGTCAAAATTTGCTTGCATATAATTGAATGCATTTCAAAGTACTTTGGAAATTAAACAAAAGTGAAAGGATTTTTGTAAGACTTTTAAGTAGCACACTTATGCATCCTGAAATGAAATCATGGTACTTGTTGTTTTGGAGAGGGGTTTTTATGCTGATGCAATTGTAAACAACAGACAGGAGGGCCTAATGGTATCAGTATATGGGCTCTGGTGCCAGATTGTCAGGGTTCCAATTCCAGATTCAGCACTTAATAGCCAAGTGGGATTGGGCAGTTAACATTTCTTTCTTCAGTTTCCTCAGCTGAAAATGAGGTAAGTAATAACAATACCTACCTCGTAAGATTCTTGCAAATAAAATGAGTGCCTGCAACATAATAATTGCTTCTTGTGTCTCTCATAATGTTGCCTATGTAGGTACTGATTTCTACTACTTCTTGTAATACCTCATTGTCAGTATAAATGAGACTACAAACAATATGAAACCTTTTTTCTGTATTTTGCATCTTAATACTTTTTTTTAAGGCACTCTATAAGTTTGCAGTTATTTTCCTTGATAGTCTTTTTTTCTTTTTCTCTCATCTCCTCTTATAATTCATGAAGTAAGCAAATCTATAAAAGTGAAACAATATGACACAGGTATTTATTATAGGGAGAATATTACTCAGAGTTAGTGAGATAAAGGATTCTTGAGATAAGAAAATGTTATCTGAAGTTGGAAGCAACAAACAATTCAAATAGAATACTACCAACCCAGAATCAGGAACTTGTGATATGTGCCTAGAAAACATTGAGTACTAGGCTTGACAGGAATTTAGAATATATAAAGGAAAATAGAATTTAGAATATATGAAGTAAGATCAGACTGTTGAGTGACTTAAATATATATCAAGCTATGGTGTTTATTTCGGTTAATATGGGGCTTGTTAATGTTATGAGCTTGAATTTGACACATCAGAGCTTTGCTTTCAGAAGAGTAGTCTGAAAGTGTACTGAATGAACTATGACTTAATGAAACTCATGTGTGGTAGGATATTCTGGAATTGGGAGAGACTGGAAGCAGAGATTAATTCTTGGTCTGTAATGTCTGACTTAAGTACAGGACTAGGAGTAGAGAGCAAGGAATCCACACAAGAAGTGCTCTGAAAAACTAGAACAGGACAACTGATTGAGTCCTGGGGACAAAGAAGAAAATTGGGAAAAATTATAGCCACTTTAAAAGTCAACAGAGAGAAATAGAAGACACAAAAATACAGGTTCAAAAGGGAAAATGAAGAATTCAGAATTTTACCTGAGGAATCTAAGAACCTAAGTATCCTTAGATTCAGGGAGAAACACTGAAACTTGTTTTTGTTTAGTCTTTTTACTCAACTCCATGATAGTAAAATTCTACATGGTAGAATATGGGTACCTGAGGTTGGTAGAGATGTTTTAGAGCATTAGAAAGTATAGAATGGATATGGTATAGTGCTTCTTGAAAATTGTTTGTGAACAAGTGATGCCAAATTATCGCTCATATTCCATATTCCATATTTTAACCCTTCCCTTCCACTCTAATTTTTACTTTCAGAGTGCCCTGAATGAACGCTTTTGCCAAACTAGTGCATTTATTTTGCCTCAAACTATTTGACTTTCTGCTCTTTCCTTTCTCAGCTTTTCCTCTGCTTTCACTTAACTTAATTCCACCTTTGCTTATAGGACTAGTCCTATTTTTCCTGGAGGCTTTCCCAGGTAATTTTGCTGTCAGGACGTGCACTCTGCTCCATACCTCAAAAGAACTTGCTCCTTACACCATTATTTGGAACTAACACTTTGTGTGTATGTGTGAATGTGTGCACATACGTGCATGCACATGTGTTCATGCATACACGCATGCTTATTTTGCAGATATCCCTAGCTTAATGGCAAGTCCCTTAAGGACAGAGACTATGTTTTCCATATATGATAGTATATGAAACCCCTAACACATTCTACTATATCAAGTAAGCATTCAATAAAAGTATATTATGAAGAATCAAATGGACGTGACAGTTAATTAGAAATGATTTGACTTCATAAGGTGATACCTATAAGAGTAAAATCCACGATTCTCTTAGGATCCTGAAGAAGGGAGAACAAAAGAGATTTTAGAAAGAACAGAACTAAATATAATGTTTATCTTTATGAGGGAGCTAAGATATTTTTCTAAATATTGGTAGAGTGCACTTTTTAAATTGTATTTTTAATTTTAATTATTTAATTAATATGTATTTTATAACTATCCAAATTTATGTGAGTAGAAAGTGGCAGCCCTCTTCACCTCATTTGTGATTATCCTCCCAGACTTTGTTAAATTTTATCTCTTTTGTTGAAAGCCAAATGAAAAATAAAGATTGAAATTCATGCAATATAAATCAGATGAATGTTCAAGAGTATTATAGCAAAAAGTAGGAAAGGTTTAAAGTCAGGTGAAATTTTATAGATTCTACACAATAATTTTTGAAACTTTGGCACTTTTCAATCAACCACTTGTTGATTCAAAGTAAATATTTGATTTTTTAAAATTGTTATTATTGATTGCTGTTCAAAGAGTTGTAGAACTATCCATGGTATGAAATGTAAAGTATACTTCCTTTAAATGTCCGAGCTGAGTATCATTATAATTTATAATACTCTTCCCTTCTACACCTCAATGCCAATATTCCCTTATTATTTGGCTTTCCAGAGTTCGATAGAATATAGATAAAAATCATTTTAGCTTCCTATTTTATATAGACATTTACCTCTAAAAAAAACTACTTAAAAAGTTAGGATTGATGTTGTGCTTAAGCAGAAATAATTTAAACTTACTTTCTTCTCCCATGTGGTAGACTTAAATGAACGAAAAAGAGAAGAAAACATTTGACTAGACCTGGAAGGTGAACTCATACCGACAGAATCAGTCCATTTCCTGTCTCCTTCCCAACCTAAGGCAAAAAGAGGAATTTAATGATGTGCCCACCATGTTTAGTTCAATTCGGTTGTTTCTTCTTTATTAAGCAATTATTTCTCCTCACTCACAATAAGTTTGCTCAGATTTGCCTTTTTCTTCCTCTTATAAAATGTTAAATGAGATTCCAATTTTCATATTTTCAAATTTTGTTTCTAGAGATCAAAATGAATGTTCTTCCCGTGCTGGTTTTGTATGGAGGGCTTTACGCACAAAGCCTCCCATTGTCATGTCGTTCTTCTCTCTGATTATTAGAGTCTCCTACTGTTGAGTTTTCAGATCATTTCTTATATGCCATTCCTGAATCCTCTTAGCCTTTATGTCATTGCAAAGTTCTACTTGCTAAATATTCTATACTAGTTGCAGATGATTATTATTTTCTCCCTCTTATTAAGGCAAATATTTGAAGTCTGAGAGTTAACAGTCTTTTATGGTTAACAGAATAGACTGTTACTCTATAACAGTCTTATATAGAATGTTAATATATTGGATATAATACTTGAAAATAAATATGTTGTGCCCTTACGTAGCCAAAACGTTAGGGTAAGGAAATAAGAGACTGAGATATCATTTAAAAGGAGTAGTGTAGTATTATTGCAGGATTGCAACAGATTACATTTTTTTTTTAATTAACATGTCAAACCCATATTCTACATGCTCCAGAACTTTTTATATATCACATGTCCCAGTCATCTTTACAATATCCTCTGCTTCTTGAGAACCTCAGTTGTTAAGTCATTCCAATATTCCACTTCAGCCTCTCCTGTCGATAATATTTTGTCTCCACAGACAGCTAAAACAGACTTCCAGACCCCTACTTTTTAAACAGTATTGAAAGTCTAAACTGTGAATTGTCATAAAACATAATGAAAATATTCACATATATAATATTACCTTTCTTCCTTCTATTCTCTTTGGCTGCCTTAAAATTTAAATTGCTATTTGTAGGCACATGTAGAATTTGCAGGTCCTATACCTTTTGGTTGGTGATATTTTATATAAAAATCCCTACAGACCTTAGATCTCTCTGTGGACAAAAGCATTTGAAATTGGAGTGGCTCTGTATTTCACAGCAAAGCAGTTGAAAGTGACTGACAACTTGAGCAAGTGAAATGCTCTCTCTCATTGTTTTCATTCCTGTTAAGCCTGCACTATTTTTGCTGATGTTTTGGATCATTATGTTGCATTATGAAACTCTAAACATAAAAGCATTTTTATTTGGTCTCACGTACGTTTTCACAGATTTTCTAAATAACAATTTTTCAGTGACCTTTAATTTTTTTTCCTACCATTTCTGGGCCTCTTATAATTTTTGTTCTGATTTAATTCCATTTTTATTTAATCTCTAAAGTTTTTCATTAACTTTGCTAGTTAGCTTTGAGATCTCTTTCCAAAGTGATTGTACAGAACTTATGATTATGCCAGCTCTTTATCATCTCATCTTTTTTTTTTTTAAGTGCTACAAGTGTGGATCAGTAGCTGCTGTTCTTTTTTACATTATTCCAGGCCCCATATGTGGCACTTACAACTCATTCCAGTTCCTCTTAATAAAAAGATCCTCCTAGAGATACAGTGCCTTCAGCTAAAAAGTGTTGTATCCCCACCGTGCCAATTGTGGAAATTTGTGGGTTCCTATAGGGTTTTGAAGGATTTTTATAGAACTATACAGATGATATCTGACATCCGTGGTGTGAATTCCCACAATTTAGGCAAAGCGTGTCAGAAAACTTTTAGCTGACAGTTTTGTAGCTTACTGCTTCTGTTTTATATCTAAAGAACATAACTTTATTAGAAGATACATCTTCATTTGCACTAATACTATTTAAGCCTTAAAAATTTCTTTTCTCTAAGGGTCGAAAAGTCATTGAATTGTTAAAGAATGAATATTGCTTCAGTCTAATTTTTTTCTACTTCTAGTATGGGGGAAAAAATAAAGCTTTTATATACCCTTATGGTATTTTAATTTCAGCTTTTGACAGGGCCTGGGAAGTGGATGTATATTTGACAACTATAGGCATTTTATTAGTAAAGATATTTATAAAGTCAACTATCATTTCAGAATATTACTTTATGTGAAGGTAATTTACATGGTAAGAAGTTGTTTTAATATGTGTTAAAATTATATGCATTTTGACTAGCAGAATTTAAAATTTACCATGTAACTACCACATTGTACCTGAATATTTCAACACCAATAAACACAGTTTAAAACGAAGGGTTACTATATTCCAAAGCAGTTTCTATCATTAGGATAGAATTAAATAATTTATGTAATTTATATAAGCAACAGATGATCAAATAGTATAATATAACTAGTAGAAATGAACATTCTTTAGTTTGCTCAACATCTTTATTTTGAAGACAAAATGGAGTAACATCAACAAGGTACTTAAAAGGCAGGAGAAAAAATAGTTATTGGACACATAATGTTATCTTACTATTGATAAATATATATTTGCAACATTAAATCTAAGGTCCCTTTTGTTAATTAGCAAGTCAGAGAAGGACATAATGCGCTACATTTAGAATAAAAGGTACATACTATTTTACTCCCTGTTACATTCTCATTTTTAGAACTCACAGAGTAGAACTAAGCATAGTTCAGAAGAAAACTGGTGTGTAAGGTCTATAGCTTAATTTGAACAAAGGAATAATTTCAGCACAGCACATATGCAATCCAAGTAGAAAACAATTTCTGTAAAGATACCGTAAGAGACAGCTTCACCAATACCCAGCAGTGGATGGGGAACATTCCATCAGGGCAGTTTGGTAATGGGAAGTAGATAACAGAGCAGAAAAATGGGTGAGCCACATTCAAGAGGCCTAGCCACAGACATAGGGCCCAACAATAGCACTTCGAGGTCGAGCTCTTCAAGGAACCAGAACCCAAGTTATCTAACAGGTGATTAGAGAGACACTGGGACATAGACCCCATTTACTCATGTTACCTGTCCCATTTCTGACTGAAGGTTTCCAAGGAATAAGGCAAAACCCACAACTTGGGGATTAATGGTTCAAAGTGGAAATGGAGCAGCAGCAGTGCTGACTTAATAGCCAAGTGTCAAGATGTAATTTAGACTTTCCCTTTATTTCTATGGCCAACAGATTCGAAATATAAAGGTCCTTAGATCTAGAGGTGCATGTGTATTGAAAGTTTTCCTTTATGAGACACAACATGGAATGGTACCAACTGTATGTCAATGGGCAGCTAATTCGATTCTGAGATTGCGTACAATATATTTGTACTCATCGATGATCAAAGTAATTACATCCATATTTTCATTTTATTACAACTGTTTTGGTCACATCTATCACTTTTGTAAATTCAAATAGAGTGGTAAATCTTAAAGAATTTTGTTGTTTTCTTTTTAATCAGCACTACAGCAAAACTATCTGAAATCATTTGAGAGTGAGTCTTTAATCCAGTTTCTTTAAACAATGTTGCATAAATTTAAATAAATTGCAATATAATGTTGAAGGTAAGGGCAGGAAATCTTAGAGAAATTTTGATATGATACACATATATACACATGTAGTTTATAAAATTGTGTTTCATTAACCTTAATCCATCTTTCGGTTATATTTCTTAGAACTGGTATTGACTTTAAACGGAACTTTGGAACTCCCCATTGGGGTCGGATCTATTGAGACAGAAGATAGAATTATAAATTGCATCATTAAGAATGGAAATATGTCTTAGAAAGAAAACTTCTGTTACAATTATCTGAAAATAATATTCCTTTGCAATCAAATGCTAAATGGCTATATTTTTTAGAAAATGGAATAAGGGAGAATAAGATTTGTTAAATATATTAGTATTAAAGTTGTATCTGGCTTTAAGATGAAAATTAAAACTTGTTTGGCTGTTATCTTTAGCCAGGGAGAACAGGTATGGGAAATATAGTGGGGTATTTTCTACTTATATCCTGGATAAAGCCAATTATACAAGGTATGTATGGAATGGGGAGTCATTTGTTCACTCCAATTTTTGAATCCCCTTTTCATAGTTTGCACATTTATGTAAGAAGGAATATTTTCCTTTTCATCAAGATATAAGGAGGATTTTTATTTCTGTAGAATCTAAGAGATGGTTCTGAATACTGTCCTAGTGACAGCAGCTATGTGCAAACTCATTCAAATGAAAACGAAGATCCATTCATTCAACACTAGAATTTGTGTGTCGAATATTATTTTAATCTACAAAAGAGAAAATCTTGAAAGATAAGAAATTGGAATAAAGCTGAACCATGTAAGTGAACCTCTTTTATAAATTTTTAGTTGACAAAATAAGAACAAAATTTTCATTCCTAGTTGTTTTTAATTACCTATCCTTCTATTCACTTATATAATTAAGAGAATTAGATATTTCTCTAAAGTGTGCTTAAATTTAGAATGTAAAATCTAAATTTTTGTGGGAAAAATTTGGTAAATCATTTCAAAATGATATTTTAAGTTGAATAAAATAAATAATTTCTTTATGACTACATACATAACTTTATTTAATTACTCACATTATCCTAAGATCAGCTCTCATTTTAAAAAGTACTAACAAAATGTTTTCTTTTAGATGTAAACTTTTCTATTTAAATCTTTAATGCCACTTATATTAGCTTATTTCTGTGATGTGTTTAGTAAACAAATACTTCATAAATGGGAAAACAAAATATTTCTCTAAAAGTTACATAGATATAAGAAACATGAACTGTTTCTCATTTCAACCTGATTTTATACAAATGGAGATAGATAAACTTGCAGTGTTTGTGAATCTACTGTCAAATCCCAAATACAATTATATCATTTCCTTTTACATATACTAGAAGGAAATGAGTAAATTGAGTAATCTCCATTTTTATAGGCTTGCTAAGTGAGCATCAATTATTTTACTAGTTTTCCTATGAAACTTAGTCTTTAAAAAAATGACATTTTTTGGTATTTCCTGTTTGATGTGATTGTATCTTCCAAGATATCATCAGTCAATAGAAGTTAGCTATTCAAATTAGCAAACAAAAACAGGCCAGGCATGGTGGCTCATGCCTGTAATCCTAGCACTTGGGAGGCCGAGGCGGATGGATTGTTTGAGCTCAGGAGTTCGAGACCAGGCTGAGCAAGAGCGATTGAGCCTCATGAAATAAAACCTAAATAAAACCTATCTTAAAGATTCCTGTGCTTATATTTTGGAATTCATTTTATATCTTCAAAACACCAATATTTATATAGTAAGCATGAGGGCTTTGCCATCTGCAAAGTGGAACTAACTGAAAAAAAATTGGTTCAAACACATATGAAATTAATAGTTAAAATGCTAATCATATGTTTTGATTATTTTAAATGGTCAGATACTAATAGTGATCATTATTCATTCAACAGCCTTTTGCCAAGTACTAAATAAAGATTGTAGATGGTTAAAAGAAAACCTTATCTTGTCCTGACATTTTCTTTTATCTAGAAAATTGTTGATGCTATTTTATGAAATAGTCAAAACATATGCAGATCAATGGAGAGCATATGACTATAGCAATACTCAGTCTATGCTGATATTTTTAAATGTTATTAATCAACAATTAAGACCTAACAGTAAATAAGAGACAAAGAAAATTTGTATGATTGTAAACATTTTCTATTAGAGTTAATTAATGTATTCCACATAAGTTAAAGATATCCAAACTACAAGTAAGTTGAAATAAGGATCAAGACATTTTAAAATCAAAGACTTGAGCAAGTCTATATTGAGTGGAAAACAGATGCATGGTTTAAGGGCTACACATATTTCAGTACATTCAATGTGTTTCTTAAAGTACTGTGTATATACGTTCATTTTATTGGATAAAAACTGCCATACTGGGTCAAATAAAATCAGTTTCCATAGTAAAATTGAAGCATCTGAGCCCCAACACTGTTTCTGAAGATAGCTTTTTTAATATTATCTGGAGAGTAACATTTTTTTTTATAGTAATGATGCACGATTACTGATAGAAGTATGTTATAGCCTTCAGGTGTGCTAGAGCAAGGGAAAAGGTTAAAAAATCATTTTTATGGGACTTTTAAAAAGATTTATCTTTTTTTATTAAAATATGCTTATTACTTTTAATAGGTATACTATGTTAAATGTATTGAAAATTTTCTCAAATATCTAGGATTATAAAAAGAAAACATGTAGGCCGGGCATGGTGGCTCACGCCTGTAATCCTAGCACTCTGGGAGGCCGAGGCGGACGGATTGTTTGAGCTCAGGAGTTCGAGACCAGCCTGAGCAAGAGCAAGACCCCGTCTCTACTAAAAATAGAAAGAAATTATCTGGACAGCTAAAAATATATAGAAAAATTAGCCGGGCATGGTGGCGCATGCCTGTAGTCCCAGCTACTTGAAAGGCTGAGGCAGGAGGATCGCTCGAGCCCAGGAGTTTGAGGTTGCTGTGAGCATAAGGCTGATGCCATGGCACTCTAGCCTGGGCAATAGAGTGAGACTCTGTCTCAAAAAAAAAAAAGAAAAGAAAAGAAAAGAAAACATGTAAAAGAAGTGCCTATAATCAGTAAAACACATAAAAATAATTATATCTAGGTGACCATTTAATATTGACTTGTAAATGTTTGGTAAAATCAACCTTACGTTGCCTGAAATTGCTTATATTGTAGACATGGGCCATAAATCATAAGATTTTCTTCACAGCATTTGTTGACACCAATAAAAAAATTTAAGACAAAATTTTTATTGTTAGATTCATGGCATTGATAAATGTTATATTTCTAAAAAGGTCTGATCAAATTTACATTATGCCACTGAATCATGAATGGTGACAATATGTAAATATTTTAGTCATCACATTTGGTAATATCTAAGTAAGCACAGAAGACAAAACACTATTGTAATTCTACCATCTAATGTCTATTGACTTAAATAGATTTTGAACATTTCAGTTTAAGAAAACTTTATTCATAGCACCTTTTTATTGAAGAAAAACAGGAACAGTTTATAGCTGAGGTCCTCAACCCCTGGGGGCAGACCAGTACTAGTGGGTGGGTGGCCTGTTAGGAACCTCCCCCCGCCCCAGGCTGCATAGCAGGAGGTGAGCAGCAGGTGAGCCAGCAAAGCTTCACCTGTATTTACAACCACTTCCCATCACTGGCATCACCGCATATGTTCCACCTCCTGTCAGATCAGCATCGGCATTAGATTCTCATAGGAGTGCGATTCCTACTGTAAACTGGGAACCCTACTGTAAACTGCGCGGTAGGGATACAAGGGATCTAGGTTCCGTGCTTCTTATGAGAATCTAATGCCTGATGATCTGAGGTGGAGCTGAGGCGGTGATGCTGTGCTGGGCAGTGCTACAAATACAGATTATCATTAGCAGAGGGTCTGACTGCACGATAAATGTAATACACCTGAATCATCCTGAAACCATCTCTCCCCTTCCTTAGCCCATGGAAAAATTGTCTTCCATGAAACCAGTCCTTGGTGCCAAAAATGTTGGGGACCATTGGTTTATAGGACCTTTTGCTTAGTCTTGAATAAGGAGAAAGTGAATACAATTTACATTCCTCCAGGGAATATACTGTCTGATGGTAATCTAAAACGATAAACTTTCCCATTATAATTTGACTCTTTGCTTCAGGGTGTAGGCAAACATTAACATTTTTTGCCTTTTTTTGGTGCCTTAGCTACTTATAAATTTCACAACAAAAGAGGCAGCACATTTCTTTAGGCAACAAATCAGTCTATCACCGTAGCTAGTTCTCCGTGTTTTGAGTGTATATCATTACTGAGGGTGGTTATAAAACTGAGAAATTAAGCTAGAGTATAAAAACAACTGCTACTTTGCAGTTCCTTCAAGTAGAGATTTGAAAGGTTGAATGGTCCAGAGATGAGTTTCATTCATTTAAGTGTAAGCATTTATTAAGCACCTATTTTGTGCAACACACTCTGCTAGAAACTGGAGTATGATCTGTATCTACAGAGGTAAAACTCTAACAGAGGGATAAATACATAGCTAGTGATACAGACCAAGTGAAAGTATGAGGAGAGCTGTAAACAAATTGTGAAGTCGAAGATGTAAGCATACACATGCACAAAGGCAATTAGAAAGACTTCATGGAGGGTGTGGCTTTGTGTTAGGCTTAACATGGAGTCAATTTTTAGGTTGAACTTTATGAAATTGTTGACATTTGACTGTTTTTTGCCTACAAAAATAGCAGTCATAAACATATTAACCTAGTGTTAGGCAGAGATGAGAAAAGACAGGATAGATGTGAAAGATCTGAGGATATGAGCAAAGATGACTAAAGCATGGATTTCATTCAAAGAATAGATAATAACTTTTTTTTCCCCTCAGCAATGGGCAATCTACCTAGAGAGGAATACCCTACAGGACGCAATTGGACAGGGATTTGGGAGGCATGTCTTAGAGTCTGTTAATCTCCAAGCTGATGATATGTTAGGGGCATTTTAAAAATTTACCAATTGGCTGGGCGTGGTGGCTCATGCCTATAATCCTAGCACTTTGGGAGGCCGAGGCGGGAGGATTGCTCAAGGTCAGGAGTTTGAGACAAGCCTGAGCAAGAACAAGACCCCGTCTCTACTAAAAATAGAAAGAAATGATTTGGATAGCTAAAAATATATAGAGAGAGAAAAAATTAGCCAGGCATGGTGGCGCATGCCTGTAGTCCCAGCTACTCAGGAGGCTGAGGCAGGAGAATCACTTGAGCCCAGGAGTTTGAGGTTTCTATGAGCTGGGCTGATGCCACGGCACTCTAGCCCGGGCAACAGAGCGAGACTCTGTCTCAAAAAAAAAAAAAAAAAAAAAATTACCAATTATTTGGAGATGCTCCGCAAGACCCTCAAGGGTATATATTACCTACTTTTAAAAAGGCTTACCTCTTTCCTTTTTTGCTACTCCTCTCTGGAAATAGATTATTTTTTTTTTCACTTGAGAAAGTAGCGACACTTGATGCCCTACTATTGTTTTAAAATATATTTTTTTCTTTAAAATGATATAAGAAAACAGACAAAAAATTAAAAAGAAATAAAATTTCCAGATCCCAAGTATCAATATTATTGTGGCTATTACTGCTAATAACATTTTAATCACAAAGAGAACTGTGGTGAAATTCGTTTTCAACATCTTTTCATCTTCACTTTCTAATATCCAAACTTTCTGAGATCCACTTCCCCTCCTCCTCGAGCAATTAAAACAACAAATATAAAAATTCATCAAAATTTCGTGAGAGTTATGAAAAGTTCAGGTATGTTTTAATTTTCAAAAGGATCTTCTATCTCCTTGGTAGAGTATAAAAGGGAAATATTTCACATATATATAAATTTAAGAGTAATACACACAAAATCTTTTACTCCATAACCTATACCCTGAATTCTTCACTTCTCTCCACTGTTTCTATCCTTCTACCTTAGTTCTAAGAATCATTTCCTTATTACATTGTTTTAGTGAGCTCCTGACTGGTAACGCGACCTCCAGTGTCCTACACTCAGTCTACACTTTGCAAATTAACCTTCCTAAAACCTTTTTATCTTTTCATTCTTCTGCCCCAAAACTATCAATAGCCCTTCAGCTGGTAGAGATTAAGTTTAAACTTTGTAAAATGCAACTGAAGGCCCTTCATCATCTGACCTTGTTCTACTTTTCTAACGTTGTTTTTTATTACCACCGCTCCTTCCCTCATGGCCTCAGTGTACCCTCAGCATTCCCATAACACATCTAAGATTCTCCATTTTCCCCATTTCCACTCAGAATGTCCTTTCTCTCATCTCTGTGTAATGAAAGTTTTCACATATGTCAAAGCTACCTGAAGCAATACCTCCCTCTTTCACAGAGTACTCACTGATTGCATTGTCAGAATTTATCTCCCCTTGCATAACACTTCATCTACTATGGCAATGATCACATTCTGCCTTGTATCAACGTTATTTGTGTGTATGTCTTACTTCCTCTATTAGGCTGAAAACTCCATGAGAAAAGGAACCCTTGTCACTATAAGCCCCTAGACCAGTGGTTTATACACAGTGTCTATTGGCTGGATTTTTTTTTTCCGCTTCTAAGAAGAAGTAACTTTTATCCTCCTAAAGTACTTCTATTTTAGTTATTGACTTTGTACCTCCCTCAGGGAATAATAACAGACTTTCTATCTCTCCATCATTAAACAGTTCTGTTCCTTTAATTATAAAAGAAGTTCCAAATATCTTTCTAATTCTCCCCAGTGTTAATCTTATCAGATTAGGAGATGGCTATGCCTTCTTAAGCAAGAAACATAAAGCAGTGCTGTTCTGTAGTAAATAGTAGGTAGTAGACTAAAAAGAAATAGTTGAATTAGAAGTCTTCTATTTCATGGACAGAATTAGTATTTTTTCCTCCTTTTCATTCCTGAGTTTTTAAAAAACTAAGTCCTTGATGTTTCAAATGTTTTCATCGGCTTTATTCCTGGGAACAACTAATTCTATTTGTTTAAAGTAGTTTCCACTTTGTTTAGTATTAAGGGCTTTAGCAAGGACTGAAGTTTAATCTGTAAAAAAAAACCTCAAATTCTGAAGCTGAAGAAAGTAGTGCACAAATTTCAAATCAGTTGGGGGAAAATGATATGATGAATATCTGAACCATCTAGAATTAGATTTTCGAATCCAGAAAGGGTTTTATCACCAGAATAGTCAAAAAATTTCTCTCATGTCCATCTGAACTTGCTCTTACTTTACTGTCTTTAATGAATTCCATTAGGAATACACATGTTATTTTAATGCTGTTAGAGCATTGGAAATCTTCTTAGTGGCAAATAATCATTCTCCACTCTTAACTCTTTCTGTATCACTTAATTGCTACTTAGGACACTTAGAACTGGCAATCTTGTAGTTTTTGAGTATATACTCCTCTCATGGTAGAGTACATGTTCTTTGATACACATTAAAAGCCTCACAGTGCCTTAAATAGGGGAGATACTCAATAAATTTTTGTTAAGTTAATGATTGGCAATAGGAGATAATGGTAATATGTTATTGGATTTTCCCATCAAAGTGAGATTGATGCTGTCTACATCACTACAGATACAGGGGACTTTACTCAATCCACAGTTTAAAGGAATTTCTGGCAGAAAAAATTATTTTCTAACAGGCATATATATATATATTGCTACATCTCTTTTTTTTTTTTTTTTTTGAGACAGAGTCTCACTCTGTTGCCCAGGCTAGAGTGAGTGCCGTGGCGTCAGCCTAGCTCACAGCAACCTCAAACTCCTGAGCTCAAGGGATCCTCCTGTCTCAGCCTCCCGAGTAGCTGGGACTACAGGCATGCACCACCATGCCCGGCTAATTTTTTCTATATATATTTTTAGCTGTCCATATAATTTATTTCTATTTTTAGTAGAGATGGGGTCTCGCTCTTGCTCAGGCTGGTCTCGAGCTCCTGAGCTCAAACGATCCGCCCACCTCGGCCTCCCAGAGTGCTAGGATTACAGGCGTGAGCCACCGCGCCCGGCCTACATCTCTTAAAATTTTTATTGTTTAGTCATTTTAAATCTATTTAAGATTTCTCCAGCTGAGTATATATTATCAGAATTTCATAAGCCCCAACATACATAGCAAATGTGATGTAGGCCTGTCCCATTCAATGCATGTATGTTAATGATTTTAATGACAAGCTAATGATGAGGACTGTGATGGATGACTGAGGAGAATAAATGTAGGAGCTCTTTGTACAAAGCATTTCAGTGGTGGCCCTACTACTTTGAAATTCACTTTCCAATGTTGATCTAAAATGTAATCTGAGACATAACCTAGGCTTTTGGCTTAGTATTTTGGTGATCCAAAACGTGTTGGTAAATAAGTTTTTGAAATAATTATAGCAATATGTTATGTTCTTTTGTGCCTTTTATTACTTTAAATATACTTTTAAAGAAATATAGGTAATCATTAATAACACTAATGCTTGTTAGTTGATATGTGAAGCAAATATGTCTTTGTTTTATGACTTTTCTGATACAGTAATAAAATACCACTTTGGGAAGCAGGACTGAAACATTTTTTAGAGCTAATTAAGCTCATATAATGTTTAAAAATTATTATTCATACCATATCTTCTTCTTCAAAAAAATATATAAGGTTATAATTGTATCATGACTGTATCTAATGTTTATTGGTCACTTATGACCCAGGCACTGTTTCAGGTGTTTTCCATGTATATAAAATAATTTAACCCTCAACAAATGTATAAGGTAGGCACTTTTTTTGTCCCTGCACTATGGGTAAGGAAACGGAGGTAGAGAGAGGTTAAGTAGCTTTCCAAGGTCACATAGCTAGGAAGTAAAAGAGGCAGACTTCCAACCTGAGCATTTTATCCTCAAAGCCCACTATATTCTTAACCACTTAACCACTGCTGCATGACTAAAGATTATAAATGAGGTGCCTAAACTATTCAGTATTACTTTATGCCACACTTACAAGTTAATCAAAATACTAAGTACATAAAATTTATTGTGCTAAATTACACCCTTATAATTAAAAACCTTTAGATAATTCCACCTGAGGAGAGGATCCATAATAAAGAAATGGTGAGCAGGGAAGAAAGAGGGAGTTTCTTTAAAGGGATTGTTTCATTTTATTTGAATTGTCAGGGATGTTTCTGTGGTGGAGGGAAGCGTCTTTCCTGGAAGAAAACCTAATTATCCTGTGATGGTATAACACACGGCACCTCGAAGAATTTGGAAACATGAAACTACAGAGATATCCACCTTTTCTTTCAGAAATAAATTAAATGGCTCTCATATCCTGTAATGGGGACAAGAAGAGAAAGATATTGCTAATGGCCATAAGAAGAGACTAATTCCCTATCCATCTTGCAACCCACAAAAGGCATGTGGTTTCATTGTGTTCCGTTTCTTTTGAATTGGCATACAACATGACAAGTGAAAACATGGAGCACTTTGAGTTCCAAAAATAAGAAACCTAATAAAAATAGAGATAATAGAAATTTTATTTTTTTTAAAGGATTCCACCAAGAGGTGCTGTCACTTTCAAGCAGTTTTATTCTCTGGGATGCTCAAACTTCTCTTGCTACTTTTTGTTTCTTTCTCTGACATTGTGTTGGTGGCAATTAAATCTTTTAAAAAATGAACATTAGTAATGATTGACTTTCGTTTGGTTTATTATAATAAATTGACAGCTTAACACTATAGCCATTAAGGAAAATTTTATTTACATCTTTCCTAGCTCTGATACCTTTTTCACTACTTCTGAATGAAAAGAATTCCAAGAATATTTAATTCCAAAGAGAAATTTTCCCTTTTAGAATTAGTGCAAATGAAACTCTTAATGACTTGATGGCACATAATTTATTCAATCAACATGTGTTTACTGGGTGCTTGCTACGTGTAAGGTCTCCTAATCTGTGAAGTTCACAGTCCATTTGGCAAGACAAGGTACAACTACCACTAGAAAGAGTTAAGTGACATTGCGTGTGATTAAGACAACATGGAATGGCAGAAATAGCAAGGTTTCAAGAAACATTCTCTAGTCCAGCATGTGTGTTAGTCCTGGCTGTGCCTCTACAGAAACACTTGGAAAGTCACTTGTTTTCTGATATGAAAAATGGGAACATTAAATAAGAATATCTTTATGTTTGGTACAGTTGTAGGATTCAAAGATTTTGTAGTTTTGAGCATCAGAATTATCAACAAAAACGCTTTGGAGGGTTAAAGTAGAAAATCAGTGCAAGTTGGACAGGTCAAACAAAGCCTTTAGGGAGTATACATGATATGAGTTGGTCCTTGTATGGTAGACAGGATGTGAATAGGTAGAACAAAGTAGGAGGGACTTCCAGGTTCTGTGTGTGCATGGAGATTTGATAGGGAAAGCACAGGCTGAGTCAGCATGAAGAATGACTTGGAATAGGAACTGAGCACAACGTTTCTAAGATGATGTTTTGAGTCTGGAGTAGAAGTTATCCAGAAATACTGTTGTACATAGGTGGGTTGAGGCCGGATCACAGGTTTTTGAGAATGGCTAAAGGGTCTTGGCTTACTCCTGTTTCAGCCCCCTCTGTCTCAGTTCAGACATATTTTTGTACAGGGAAGTGACATAATAAAATAAAGTTTTGGTATGTTAAAATTTTCTGAGAATGCAATGCAAAATACCTTTATAATTATCCTGCAATTTTTTTTTTCTCCGTGTGCTTGTTTTTAAATAATACACCCTACTTGTTATTCTTCCTTATTAGAAACTTGAGACTTTAGCACAAGATTCTTTATTCAAATAAAATCCAGCCCAATAACCCAAATGAACCAGATACACACGATTTTGCAGTGCTTTAGCTGAGGAGATAGTGGAAGTAGAGCAGATTAGGAAACAGAGTAGAGGGACCTTCTAGGTCTTCTCAGGGCAAGAATATTAAAACACACCACTATACAAGAGGTCAAATCTTTAGCTAAAATTACAGGATGTCCAAAATAATGTTAATTGATTCAAGGGCAAGAGTGCTAGATATCTATGTATGTATCTTAACAGTTACTCAATATCTATTTAGAAATATTCAGCTGTTTAGGCTTGAAAGTTTTGAATATTCACAGGTCATTATGAAACCTAATTAGAAAAAGGTGCTATTATATTAACCTTTGGATTTTATTCTAATTATTTCTAGTACTTAGAGTTTAGCATTCACTAAAATGTTCTGAATCCCAGATTAAACCAGGAAAATCTAAAATTATAAATTTAATTTATAACTATTATTAAATCAAAATGTCATTTTTTAATAAAAGTCATTAAATGAATATGAACTTTCAGAGTAATCTCATTAGAAGATTTTGTTTGTATATTTTAGAAGGTACTGTGGGAATATTAACATTAGATTTAATAAATGTTTAAAATTCTGAACATGTCTCGTTGATACTGTAATAACTAGTTGGTTCATCGGTCATTTTACTCAAACTGTTGGCTATTTCATAGTTGTTGAGTTCAATTGGTAGATTTTTTTTTAGTCAAGATAGTTGGT
>NC_091011.1:69590000-69707500 GCF_041146395.1 Eulemur rufifrons
AATAAAAATGTAAAATCCATACAATCATGTGGGAATCATAAGACAACTGGATTCAGTAAAATATCAGGACTAATTGTGAGGGTTTATTTGTATGAAGTTGCTTTTATTTTTATATCTAATTCTTGCTTTTCTCTCTGTAATCTGTAAAATTCTCTAAATTTTTAAGGGCTTGTGGTTTCAGAATTTATTTAAAAGAGTGTGAAAGGTCAAAATATTTTCTTACCTTCTTTTACCTATGGAAGAAGGGTCAGTGGGTTTGAAAAGGTTGATATTTTCAACAATGGCATCATTTTTCTTTTTAGTCGTTATGATAAAGAATGTAGCTAACCATTTTCCTTTAAAAAATACGACCCCCAATAGTTTAATCATTTTTCTTCATCACCGTCACACAATTACTATCACACTTTTTGTTATCAAAAATTGTGCAAGCTTTTCTTTTGATGAAACTCATAAATGGGTATCCTATGTTTTACTCCTAATAATTGTCCCATAATTGTGCTCCTAAAATTTCCCTGTGAACTTTTAGGCCTTAGAAACTGAATATCTAAGAGAAAGTTCAAAGTACTTTTTTTTTTTTTTTTGCCTGTTTTTTGCCTTCCCTATAATGATGCTTAGCTAGGTATAGTAAACGGAGCCATTTCCTTTCCAGATGATAAAATGACTGGGGCTAGACATTTCTACCTTTATCTTAGATTTCAAAAAGGGTATGTCTTTTTAATACATAGACTTCAGTTTTGGAAATGCCCTTAAATTGTTTCTCCCACGCTGGACTATTTCAGTGTCCAGGAAGAGCCTGTGCTTCTAAGTTGGTGCTTTTAGTCCACCAGGCTGTAGAAGTTATAATGAAGTGTCTTCCACTTTTTACTTTATACCTTTTTACTCAATTTTATCTTATTCTTCTTCACTGTGAAAGACAGAGAGGAGCTATAGTCATTTGTGAAGTGATGAGAAGTTTGGTAGCTGTGGTCACACTTCAACAGTGTTGTGTGATCTTGACCCTGCTAATTTTCAGTAGAAACCTATACATTGGCTACCACAGAACTACATAGTTACATTAATAATACAATGAAATGTGCACATACCCATAGTTGACTCTCCTAAGCCAGGACTGTGTCTATTTCATTGCTATACTCCTGTTACCAAGAAAAATGCCTAATAAATGACAGACCCTTACTAAATGTTGACAGAACAAATTTGAAGCAGGAATGAGAGTCCCAGAGTTAACCTAGTAGTTGTTCTCAGAACCATAACCTTAGCATGGTAGGCCAGAGGAAGATGCGTTGTCCCTGTGTCAGCATGAGCACTAGAAACAATATCTGTTTCATTGATCATACTCTCTGAAAGACACCATTTCCACTCCAGTGTTAGAGAATCACAATAAAGAGAACCTGCTGAAAGGGATGTCTGGTCTCCTATTCATTCTACTAGATCATCACTTGAATGGATTAGTTGGCTAGGCTATGCACACTGGATAGTGTATACATATTTATTAGCCTAAATATGTGTTTAGTGTGGGAGCTTTTTAAACACCTTTTTTTCCTCTCACTTTCCACATTCAGTTCCTCACCAGGCCTGGCTGGGAAAGTGGACTCCAGAGCCAGAATACCTGGGTTGAAGTCCTTGCTCTACCACTGACAAGCAGTGTGACTTTGGGAAAATGACCTACCTTCTCTGTGCTTTAGTTTCTTGAACTATATAACAGACAAAAAGATAGTACTTGACTCATACGCTTCTTGTGAGGATTGAGTTATAATATGTAAAGTACTTAAAACAGCACTTACAACAGCAGCATACAGGTGTGATTTATTTATTTATCTGATCTATCTTTTTAGTTCAACCTCATGGCCATTGTCTTATATGACTGTCACATCATTTCCTGATGGGACTGATCTCCTTGCCTCTAAGGTCTCTTGTTCTAAACTGTCCTTCACACAACTACTAGGTTAATGCAAGCTATTAACTCTGCATTTTCCAGAGTTGCCTATCTAGAAAACATCACTAGTGTATCTCTTGCTCTCACTGACTTCTCATCAAAACTCCAGGAAGTTCTCTTGCTTTAGTAATTTTCTATATATATTCATATTATTAATAATTTTCGTTTACTCAGCCTCCTACCCATTTGCCCCATCCCTGAACTGCAGCCAATCTAATTCTTAATAATTTCCAATATTCAACATGCCTTTTCTCGTCTCCATGACTTTGCGTTTGTCCTGGTCATGAGAACAGACATCAGTGTTAACTTCAATTCACATGTTAGGACAATTCAAAAAATTCTCCTCTGTGAAACTTTTTCTGATTCTTTCAATCCCCACCTCCTTGCCCCATCCATAGTAACACTCATCACACTATAGTTGAACTATTAATTTACATCTTCCTAAAGTAAAGTTTGGGAGCAAGATCAATATATATTGCCTAATGTTGTATTTCAAGCCCCTAAACCCATGGTTGGCAATTGAATGATTATTGAATGAATGGATTTGTACCTGTATGACTTTCCTAATGGTCAGCTTAATTATAATGTACCATCATTGCAAATTGATCTATTATTTGCTTTGATCAAGGTAAACATTTAAATCCTGTAAAGCAAAATTTTATAGCACCTAAGATTGTATGCTTTCAGGCTTGTCAAGAGTAATTCCTTAGAGGCAGTACAGTGTGGTTCTCAGAGTGGGGTTCCTGGACCAGCAGCATCAGAATTACCTAGGGACTTTGTTAGTAATGGAAAGTTTTGGTTCTCTCCCCAGACATCCTAAATCAGAAACTCTGGGGGTGAGACCCATAAATCTGTATTCTAATTAGCCTCCCAAGTGATTCTCATACACTCTCGAGTTTGAGGACTATGGGAATAATTAAACTCTGGAGCCAGACTGCTTGGGTTCAATTACCAGCTTTACCCATTTTTAGCGATTAGACAGAACATTTCTTAACCTCTCTGCGTCTCAACTTCTTCATCTATAAAATGAGAATGATAATAATTAGGGTTGTTATGACAATTAAATGAGTTAATACACAGAAAGTACTTACCACAGTGCTTAATCAGTTAATGACACTTAATAAGTATTAGCTCTTATTCTTACAAAATCACTATCCTCATGAAATTTATTCCCTATGGGGTATTCTTCATATTTTCTCATTCTTTTGATTTCATACCCAGAATCTATTCTCATGCTGGTCGATGCAACTACTAATAAGTTTGATGAAAAAATGACACTTCCAGTTCACTAGGGGCCATTTACCTCCTCACACAGGTCCACAATCACATATGAGATTTTGTGAATCAGTGTATTCTATTTGAATTAATTGGTTCATGTTCTAATAAATGCTTTTTTGGGTTTTTGTAACTTGTCTTCATAGTTTTATAAGAAATTCTTTCCTAATCTCTCTCTTTTCTTCAGTAATTTTTTCTTAATAATAGTGACTGCTTATCAAAATGAATACCACTTTAAAAATGGAAGATATTTCAAGAAAAAACCCAAAATGCAAAATTGTCTAAAAAAATTTTATGCAGGAAAACATTTGATTTAGGAAGACTATTTTGAAACATTAGTTTTCTAGAAAATGAGATGCTCTGCTATTCTGACTTCTATTAGCTAGATTCTGTCCACTATTTTAATATCTTCCAAATATTTAGCAGGATTTCAGTCTTGAGATTCTTAAAGTGACAAAATGTGTAGCAACAAACTTTTATGGAATAACTATTAATAAAAGTATTTTTGCCTTCATTATTAGTTTAAAAATTATATTTATACTTGTTTTTCTTTGTAACATTATTCAGAGTTAGGGCTGCTATTTTGCTTTTTATTATCTTGAGTAGAAGGATAATTGTGTACATGACACAAACACATGTGTTTATATGCACAAGACAAAAAGACCTGTTTAAATTATTTTAAAATGTGTATGTATATAAGCAATTGTCCTAATCAGCCTTCCTGGAAATATTTAAATAAAACATGACTTCTCTAGGATTGAAGTAGTCCAATGGCCTGACATGCAATCTTCTGTCCAGTGTTTCATTTATTTTTAGTTTCAGAAAACTTCAGGTGAGGTATTTCCCAGCTTTCATAGAAATCTTTGTCATTCTTTGAAAAGACATTCACTTTGCTGATATCTTAGTACACTGTAAGATTTGTCATTCAGAGAGTTATTATGGAATTGTAGGCTTGCACTTTAACTACAATATTTAAATTATTTTGAATGCATCTTAACTAGAATATGATTGAAAATGAAAACCTTAAAAGAGGTAAATAATCTTATGATTAATATTGTAAAGAGATGAAAAAGGCTACAGTGAAAATACTCTCTGAATAGCACGTTTAATTTTAGTTATCCCAATTTGAGAAGGCAAATTAAAGAAAGTTCCAAAAATTCGAAACGATTAAGAGAAGAGGTGACAGTAATTAATGACGAAAGCTTGCAGGATCTCACTTGATAGAACATGGTGAAACAGTGCTTAGAGGTAGAGATGATAATTTACTGATATTTAAGGAATGTGAACAATGAGAAAGAATATGATTTTCTAAAAATATTGGTACAGTGGGAATAATTAGGGATATTAGGAGTAATTTTAAGGGAAAAAAATGAAAAGAACCCAAGAAGAAAATTGGACTATGATATGAATTTAAAGTTTAGGTCTATAGCACTAAAACAACCTATTTCAGTAGCTGACTAATTCACATATCAACTGATTTTTATGCCTATAAATAAAATACAGGGAGTATAATAGTTTTTTAAAGAAATTCAGTGGAGAAAATTAAGCCCAACTTCTTGCATCCTGAAATTCACATTCAGTAAACATACAAATAAAATTTAAATACCTTATTTGCAAACAATCACTATTTCAAAATTCCTAATAATTATAGTCTTAGAATATTCCTCTATGTTAATATGTCAATGTTAAAATAATATTAAACAAAAAGTATTCCTCTACCTAGACAGAAAATTCCTATTGCTAATAGAAGGAATCTTGTGAGTTAATTCATTAAGACAAAGCTTTTGTGTATCTCCTTAGAAATGTATCAGACTTTATACAAGGTGTTGGTATAGAAATTTCATGTACAGGCTGTCTGATACCAGACTCAATGTAGATAAAGGTAAAAGGGGACTGAATGTGAATTCTGAAAGTTTGGATCCTAATGTCGGTTTACTCACTTTGTGGCTGGGCTGCCTGAAGTGAGCCATCTTCTTTATAAATTCCAATTTTCCCATATCTGTAATGGGAATAATAATATCTACCCTGCCTAACCAGGGAGATATATGAATCAGTTGGATATGATAATGTACACCAAAATGCTTAATAGGATAAAGCTCTAAATATATTACACTTAATTTTTCGTAAAGATTTTCATTTAGAATAAATGGATCATACAAATAATTACTTTTATTTATCCAAGTTCTTTTATTCCTTAAAATAGAGAAATGATGTTATTTTAGATTAAGATAAATCTACTTTTTATGTAAATTGCATGGATAAAAGTCATTTCATAGCCTTAAGTCCTATAATTTCAGTAATTATTGTGTAAATTATGGTTTGAGTATTTAGAATGTTTAAGTGCCTGCTTTATGTTATCTACTGTGAAATCACATGTTAGTCTAAAATACTATTTTATCATATGTTAGGATTGTGTGGGTCACAAATTTTGATCAGCCTTAGCTAAAGACCTATGCTCCACTGACATCAGTTGAGGTCACTTGGTGGTATTCTGCTAGTGCCTGGCGTGATCCAGAAGGCCCTACGTGGCTTAACTAGTACATTACCTCCCTAGTACATTGACAAAGATGTCTGGAAGGCTGAGCCCAGTGGGACCACTTTCCATTTCCATGTAATAACATTACTTCTTACATAAAGTTGGACTTCTTATGTGGAGGCTCAGGAAGCCAAGATGGAACTGTCAGTCCTTTTAAAGATGGGTCCCAGAAATGGCATGGCATCACTTCCTCCATAACCTGTTAACCAAAGAAGTCATAGGCCAGCCCAGGTTCAAAGAGAGAGAAAGTAGATCCCACGTCTTCATAGGAAGCATGTCAAAGAATCTGTACCCATCTTTAACTGCCACAATGCATTTTTAAGGATAAATAAAATATGTATGGAATTAAAATTGACTTGATTAAATTTTTTAAGGTAAATCAAGAAGACTGTAGCTTTAGTTTTAGTTACATATTTTCATGTAGTCAAATCAGTACAATTGTGTGTAATTTTAGCAGAAATAATTAAACCAGTTATATGTCTTGCTATGTGCCTTGACATAGACTAATGTTTGCCAGTATAATATAAAAAGAACAGTTAAATTTATTTTATATAGTTAGGCATATGATCAACCCATGGCATCAGTGATTATTTATCTCAAACTGTTCAAGTCACCAAAAAAAAGGCAATCTATTCAGGCTACATAGTTAAGTCTACAAGTCTTTAAAATCATTAATAGATAAACATATAATAAAGTTTTATGTAAACATATATTTGTTACTAGTAAGAAATTAAATTATTATTAAATTGTAGAATATCAATTAAAAATAGTATATTTTGTATCTTAATGAGAAATTTTGCATTTTATTCAAAAGTGAAGGGATTTTCTGACAATAATTAAGTATACATATGTTCTTTAATGAAGGCTTAATATCACAGCTCTTAATCACTAAATTATTAACTAACATTATCTAGTATTGTATGCAAAGGAAGCGCTATGCTTGCTATTTATTAAGAACATTATATATATTATGTATATACATAAAATATTTATTTGGAGTGGCATAAGTGATATCAAAACTCATAGCTTGACAGCCTATAAAGTGGCTCTCTTGTTCTCCCTTTCTCAATTTTTTTCTTTTACTTTTGCAATATTAGTCACATAAATATAACACTAAATATCAGGTGTAGGGTATTTTATATTAATGGGACAAAGGCATATCTATTTTTCAATGGAGTGATTGCTGTCTAAACCGAACACGTGAACTGTGTTCCTAACTACATAGTTGAGAGGGGAATCTTGATTAGAGTGGTTGAAATAAAAATAGTTCTTAAAAATCCCTATACATTGTAAAATCATATGTGTATGTGTTTATTCAACCAATTAGTCATTCAACAAACTATTTGCAGGCATTGGACCAAACATTGAGGATACAAAGATGAATAAAACATGGTTTTTGTTCTTATGAGTAGAAAAGCAGCAGGAAGGAGAATAAAGGACATTTCTTTATCCCATGAAATGAGCACAGCTTCTGCAAAGACAAAAAGATAAGAAAGTAATGATGATTTGGGCAACTACACATTGATGGGAATGGACAAACACAGAGTGTGTGGGTGTGGAGAAGCTAGCAGTGAAATGCAGAAATGATATTATAAAGATTCTTTTAGATCATGAGAGGGAGGTTGGATTTTTTTTTTCTGCAGATAATGAAAAAGCCATGAATAAATAAGCTAGCGATGGGATCTGATTTGTCATTTAGAAATTTTATTCTGGGTCCATTTTAGAGCAGGAGTCAGGAAATTACAACCCACCTGTCAAATCCATCTGATGATTTTCCTTGTAAATAAAATTTTATTGGAATATAGCTACACATATCCTTTTACATAGTATCTATGGCTGCTTTCCTGCTATAACAATGGAGTTGAGTAGTTGCAATGGAGACTATACGCATGTCCAGCCTAAAATGTTTACTATTTGACCTCTTACATAAAAAGTGCGTTGACACTTGATCTAGAGAATTGATTGGGAAGGTTTGAAATTGGAGATGGAGAGAACAATTAGAAAGTAAGCAATAATGATGGCCTCCTTTAAATCAGTGGCAGTGGGAATGCAGAGAAGAGAAGACATCCCAAGGATGTTCATAAGATATTAACAGAATGGTAGGACTTTGTGATTGAGTAAATGAAAAATAAAGAAGAATCTAGGATGACTCTCAGGTTTTGAGCTTACATCATTTTTTTAGACTATGGTAAAAGTGGAGGGAGATAATAAATGTTTTGACACATGTTCATTTGAGAGCACATTCAGATGAAATTATCTATGAGGCCCAGATTTTAGGAGAGAAGTCCAAGACATTAGATGGTAACTGAAGATAGGCTTTGTGTGGCCATTGAATGGGAAGTGTAGGAAGATATGATGGTAAGCAAAAGAAAAAAAATGGAGCACTGTGACTTAACAACAGGAAAAATGTATGCAGAGGAAAGAAGTTGGGTGGAGAGAGGTTGCAGGTATGACTAAAATGATACTCTTAATCATGCCGCATAAGAATTTATTTTATTTTTAACTGCATATTTGTTTATAGACAATGACTTGATATTTTAAAACATAAGAATATCATTACATTTAACCTTGGTTATACTTAGAATTGAATTAAACTAAATATGATATAAAATCTCATTTGGACCCTTTTGAAAGTCGGGCAGAGAGTGGATATTAATATAAAACAAGAAAAAACTTATCTGAAAAGAAAATAACATATCCTCAATCATCTTGCTGATGGACAGGTTTTATGGAATATCCATTTAATGATGGTGTTTGGGAAATGAACTAGCAACTGTATTACATCAGAGATCTACAATACATAATTATTTCCATAAGACTTAAACTGTGATTATATATCCATGCTATATAAAAATCCATGTGATAAAAAGCCATGTTCCAATATGATTCTTTTATGATTATAAACTACAAAGCTTGTGATTAACTCATTCACTTCACTTAAAACTAATTATTAATAACATGATACTTTATCAGACAAGCTTAACATTTAGAAAATGTCTTTAACATATAAGTTTGTTATAAAATACATCACTTTATTTATTTCAAACCTAATTTTATAATTATTATTTCAGAACTGTATAAGTTCAGTTTTTAAAACATTTAATAATTGCCCTGTGTTGTATTGTAAAGTCAAAATACCCACATATGTGAATCACACTAATAGTGATGATTTATGAAAAGTTAAAGAGCACTTAGTTGGGAAGATATAAATAATTTTACTTAACCAGTAAGATAGTGATATAATCAAGGTTAATGTAGCATATTCCTCTGTCACTAATATAATTTCATATAAATAAATGAAAGATTTTGATGAATTGGAACCATCATTTAAACACATAATAGTATCTACATATAGTGTTATATAAATTGCAACTAAGATTAAAATAGTCTGTTTAATTGTATAAAATTCTTTTTTATTGTGCTCTACTTTGCAAATGTAAAACATGATAGAAGTTACAGCAGTTTATAGTTTATTTTCTATTTCTTATACATACATCATAAACTCATAATTAAAATAAATATTAAAGAAACTGCAATTATAAAGTATGTAATTTGAAATTTACTCTTTAAAAACTACTTTTGTTAACTGCTATAAAATATGACTACACCACTTTCAGACTATGTTGTCAGAAAAGTTACCCTTACAAACTGGGGTAAAAAGGTTCATATAAAGAATAGGATATTGAAATTTTTTTTCAGAGACAAGCTTTTCTATAGTTATTTCATTTTCTGGTTTTCAGAAGTGTTGCATTAAATGAGAACCCTCAGTCGGTAGCTCCTGCATTTGCCTGTTTCTGGTGTTAATTATCTTTTGTTTGCCCTTGATAATCCTGAGGTTGGTATGCAGATGATATGAAGACTGCAGAATCATCTCAAAGTGTAAAAAACAATGGCATTGTCAATTCTGCATCACAACACTTTATAAATTATGAATGTTATCCACATTAAGGAGAGTGGTAGACTTTTAAAATTACTTCCATGAATAGATTAAATTACAAGTATTATTACATTTCATTTTATTAAGTGCATCTTAGTAGTTATTAGAGCAAATGAACATGTTCTCTCAATTACATAATAACATTAGAACTAAAAATTATGCATCAACACTCCCAGATGCATAATGGAGCATTGTATATTAATCACTCTAAACAATATTTTTGAGTTTATATAAAGGCAATTATTACCTATTGAACAATAACATTATTTTATTGGTTTATTAAAATTCAGTTTAAGAATTACTTTTATACAATAAAAAGCTCAATGTATTTTTTAATTTTTATTCACAGAAACATAATGTATGCAAGTAATCCAATTTACTTATGTTTGATGTTTATATTACCATAAAAAAATAACATTATATACATATAACAGGAAGTTACTAAAATATTATGTCAAAGATTACATTTTCATATATATAAAAACCAGTTGAAAATCACATTTCTAAAAGTTTTCCTTATTCAATTTGACAGTTATAGTTTAATATTATAATAATAATAATTAATAATATACGTTCATGTTAGTAATAATAGATTTGGAACAAAGATTTATAAGTTATAAATGTGATTACAATGTGCCTAGATGTATAGAATCAATTTGAAAGCTTTCTTCTAGTTTAAGTGACCCTTAAATATCAATTTTCATTAGAAATATATCTGTATTTCGTATTTAGTATTTACTTCTGTTTCTTTTGCTTTAACTTATGGTTTGATGGTTTAAAAAGGATAATTATTATATATTATAATGGAATGTTAGTTCAATGTTAGGAACTAAAATTTTTCTTTTTTTATATCTCAAACTATTTTGCTTAATGTTAGAATCATATTTATGTAAACAAAGCTTTTTATAAATATAGTAAGAATTGAATATTCCAGTTTCCAATATCAATACTACTTTGGATGATTGCACAAACACCACTGATGCCTTTAAGTTTGATGCAAGATAGCAATTGAGTTATCATTAATTAAACAAAATAAGTAAAACTTTATATTTTTCAAACATCTATTGTACATGAACTTTGTTAAGAATACATGATAACAAAACTTAATTGCCATGAATTTGTGAAACCAAATTTTTAAAATGGTGAAATGAGGTAGTATTTTACATTGGTAACTTAACTGTGAATTGATTTAGCAAACACCTTATTTATGATAAAAGTGAAAATTATTATTTAAAAATAAGAAAGGCAATTATCTGTAGAATAATATTATTTTGTTGGTTCATTAATATTCAATTTAAGATTTACAAAGAAAAATCTTTCAACTATATGTTTAAGTATATTCCTTGTTTACCCTTTTTACATGGAAGTACATGTCTTAATCATCCTTTTTCTAAAAAAGGGCTGCTTTATTCATAAAATTTTCTAGTGCTTCTAGCAAAAAATAGAAATGTACAATATTTCAGATGAAGAAATATTCTGAGAACATATTGACAAAACGGAGTATTTTTATTACTGTTGAAAGGGATATAAGTCAATATGATGCATTTAGCCATGTACTTTAGTGAACAACAAATACCATCTCTAAGATATTTTTAGAATATTCATTTTTTATATTTCTCTGAAAATGATACATACAATTTATATGGCATACAGCACAGTATAACTACATTTTAAAAAATCTGCTTTAATTCTTTTTTGTTTCCTTCCTGCTTGTGAAGATGTTTCAGATATGAAAGTGTTAATAGTGTCTTTAAAAATTACTCTTATTTAAGAAGAAAAAATCATATTACCTCTTAATCTTTCTAATTCTGTTCTCATAAGATGAACTTGGATTTGTTTCTTTAACACTGAATCCTTTTATGGAGACCTGATTTCTTTACTAATGAATTGAAGAAAAAAAATGACATGAGGTTCCTAGGTAAGTACTATTAACTAAGTCACACACAATAGTAATACTGTTTCATGTAATAGAAAATAAATATTTGGCACAGTCTCCCATATATATATTTTTTGAAAAGCAGTGATTAAGACAGCAGGTAAATAGCATGCAAAAGATTATGCAGTAGTTTGCAATCTGCCTTTCGAACATCACTGAAAAATTTCTGCGAGGAAATGAGAGCCAGGCATAATTCACTAAAATTACACTGAACGCCTCTAGATCAATAGAGATAAATCTAGTTTTGTTGTTAAATCGATTTTCTTCTTTATAGAGATATATTGTCCTGATTGTTTTAAGAATAATTGTTTCACTAAGGGTTTTTATGGTGATTAGGAAAAAGTAAACAAGAGAAAACTTAATGCAGCTCCTTGGCATTGCCAACATTTCAAGTTAATTTGTTAGAGATAGCAATAGTGATTTATATCATACTGGGCAATTATATTTTCCTGAAAGAAATTCAGGGAGACTGATTTCCTTTCAGAAATAAGCAACCTTTGTGTTTGTTTTACTTTTATAAAATTTTCAGATCTTGCCAATATAAATATTCACTAATGCATACTCTCTCTTCCAGCTTTTATCACTTTCCTTGATTTCTTGGCATAGATCACAATGAAAAAGTCCAGATAATTTTTTTTGCATTACAAAAATGTTTAGACTAGACTCAGTGACAAAGGTAGACTCCAAGGATTGCTTAAAATGGTGTTTCTGAATTATTTCTTAACCTAAATATGAGGGGCATGTGTGTGGCTGTGTGTGTGTTCCATCTAATTTTCACTTTTTACTAAAACAATGAATATTTTAAAATATTTCATAAATAATTATGTAAATACAGTACAGTGAAACACTGAGATTGGAAAAAAGATAGAAATTTAGTAATAAATCATTATTATATTTAAAAAAATGAAGCAAAAAATATTAAATATGTTTGAATGGTTTTGGTAAAACAACCAGTATAATGCTAGGTATCTATATCTATGTTTCTATACCTATATCTATAAATATAAATGGGTAATAAAGAAAAATGTAATTTCATTTAATTCATACATTTTATACCATTTATTATCATTTCTATAATGCTTTATGGAGAGTAAAAGTTATTTTGATGAACGATTGGTAATTGCATTTCTTACAGGATCTTAATTTGGCAAGTTATGTGCTTTTGTGAAATAATATAATTTTATAAATAATATACAATGGCATCATTTAAAAATTTTATTAAAGTCTAAAGCTTAATGTAAGATATTCCTTTGGGTCAATAACAATCTTATTTGTATACATTAAAGATAATTATTTCAGATAAACAATTGCTATTTTCCTATAACAAAATACACAATGAGGTAAAGTTTTAAGTATTTTAGTCAGAAAGCAAATTCTATATTTTCTTCCACTTGTACAGATATATTACAAAATAGAACCAAAGGATTTAATTAACCAATACATGGATATAACATATTTTGAATTTATCAATGTTTTTGCTTTAATTATTAATAGAAATAAAAATCTTTAAATAGACTACAGCATGGCTTCTGAAAATGCAAAAGAAATAATATACTTAGTATTTAAATTTTTATTACAAACTCCTATTTTTCTAAATGTCAAGTAAATTTTAACCCATAACAAGCTATTTAAACCCTTCTGGGAGGCAAACCTTGTGTGTGTGTGTGTGTGTGTGTGTGTGTGTGCAGGCGCACAGTTAGGTTACCAATACGTCTTTGGCTTTTCAATAGTTAAGCTATCGACTGACTATTTACATATTTCATCATATATCCACAAATTTCCTTAATAATTCTTTAATAATGAGGAATGTAGAGATTGTTATATTTAAGTATGTCTTAAAACTTAAATCAGTTTTCCTATCAGTGAGCTAATGGTAAATAAAACCCAAGGAAGCTAAGTGAAATCAAAATAGTTGTGACTCCCAAAGAGAAAATATGTTTCAAGTGAAAGGCAGGAAAAGATGACAACTTCTCATGCAGGGTGTTAGTATAGGATCTGTGTAAGGCATTGTTGTAACATGGACATTTATGAAATGTACTTCTCTGCTGTACTTGATGTACTGACCCTACCCCAACTCTGTTTGTAGAAGAATCCTGCCAGGTAATCTTTCCTTGATTTCTTTGTAACTGATATAAATGAAAAATTTTTAAATACAGTTGTATGTAAAAATGAAACATTTAGTGAGATACAAAAGACACACTTGTAAGAAACTGGCACAAATATTTGAAAAGGAGTTTGCTCCCTTGCTACAGTACCTGGATGATACAAATAGTTACTGCTCACATTATGTTCATTAACACTTCGGGCTTTCACGGTCAAAAATAAAATTAACCCTTTATAAAAGCTCCAAATTATTTGTGGAAAATCCACATGCCAGTGGTTACTTTTTCTCATGGAAATTCGATAAGGCCAGAAGATATGCTTTGAGGTCACAGGCCACAAGTAACCTTATACATATTAACCATTCTGCTATATATCAATGCACCAAGATTTCAGCAGTCTCTGGAACGTTAAACCTTCTGTCATTCTTGTCCCTACTGAGTTTGATTCTGCTGAGGTTTAGTGGAATTATAAACACATATGAAAATATGCAGAATATATTTCTTTTTTGAAGTGATTATAATGTGATGTTTCTGCACTGCCAGCATTCATAATAAAGCAAATGTGATGTTTCAGTGCAATATGACATCTACCGTAATCTTATTAACATGTAAGCCACATAAGACAAAACATGCACTGTATTACCTGCTTTATTTAAAGGCATAGAACAAATAGATTTATTAATGTAAACTTCTATAATCTTTGGCAATAGACGCGTGCCACCAAGTTTGGAATTCCTTGCAGTTTGCCGACACAGGTGTGTCAAATGAAGGGTTTTCCTAGTTGTTAAGTTCTCTCTTACAAATAAAACAATAATATCCAAAGTAACTAAGTGTAGTTTTAAATCGATTGATCATTTTGAACACCCAAAGAAGATGAATGACAGTGAGCAACATTTACCTGACACCCTTGAATATTTCACAGAGACAAGTTGATATGAGTTTGTATAAATACTAATATTAAGCAGAATTAGCTTTGGAAAAAATAAAGAAATTGTACTGAGGTGAAAATTGTCACTGTCAGGAGAAATGAAGTTATATCAGAGAACAAGTGACATACAATTTTCTCTAGAGTGTTTTTAATAAAAATAGCTTTTCTTTGAATATTTTGAAGTCAGACATGAGAGGCAATCTGGGCGTTTGTCAGAGTTTGAGAGTGTGAAAAATTGCTGCCTTAAATCATTTAAGCTGAAAAGCAACTTCTTCCTGCTGAGATAATTTCACATTGACTTACCGTGCAAGCCCTTCAGGCATTCCCAGCTCAGAGCAGAAGTTTTCAAGGTAAAAACATAGAGCGAGAACATGGGAGAAGCTGGGACAAGGATCAGCGGCAACTCCAGGCGTTCAGGCACATCTGACTTTGATTAATTAGAGAGCTGCTTTTCTATTTCCACATGAACTGCCTGATGGAAAGGTAGAGTGGACTGAGATACACAAACTTGGAGTTGACTCTGTTAGATATCAGCAGGTTTTGACATCTTCTACCGAGCTTGCAGAATCTCTGCTAGGAGGACTAAATTGCTGAAACACACTTTTAATTTATTCATTTTCCTAATGCAGAGAAATTATCTGAACTGCAATAGATTTGATTTTCAACGGTGAATAAATCAGTTACTCTAAATGTTTAGGTTAGGATGAACAGGCAACTCTCTTACTGCATAATGAAGGATGAGTTATTTTCACTTTTGGGGAAAGTTTTTTGATATAATGATTCGTTTTTACATTTAAGTACCACTCAACATGATTTTTTTCCTCTTATTTTAATGAAAAATACTTTAATATGTTGAAAATATTTTTATATTCTGCAATTTTTTATATTCAATAAATTGTTTTCTTAAACTCCCTTTATAAAATGTTAAAAATCTAAAATGTATTCCACCCTTTAATGTTCTATTGAAAATTAATTTATAAGAAAAAAATCACTTTAGGAATATTGATTTTAAAGCTGCTAAATATTGAAATAATAAATATAAGCTTATAAATTTTTGAAATAACATTTATCAAAGTCTAAACTATTTTAATTATTGTGTGAAATTTCAAAAAATTAGATATAAATGCATTCTTTTTAATAATTGTATATATTTGTCAGGTACAACATGTTTTGAAATATATAAATATATACTTAATGCATAGTTTTATTTTAATTTTTTATTTCAGAAATAAAATAATTAAAACTCAAACCCTTTGGTTTCTAGTAAGACAACTCTTTTTTTAAAAAAAATTATTTATACATTTTCTTGAACTTCCATCATTCTGAATTCATTTTTATTACATAATGAAAATTCTGTTCTTTTTTTTTGTTTGTTTATTTGTCATGGAAATTTCTTTTTTATAGGTTTTTTTAAAAGATAGTAAATCTCATCATTGGTTTCTTCTTATGCTTCACTTCCTAAATAAATCTGGCAGGATAAGTTTCAATTTCAAGCAGATTTCCAGTGACACTATCTTTGTCTTAGAACTTTAGGCTCACAAGAGTTAAGGTTCAAACTGATCCTGATCGACAGTCTCTCCATTCCTGGTTTGGTGACATAAGGGATGAACACAGGCTTGATATCAATCACTTCTAAGGTAGATTCTGAAAAGTCTTGCTGTGCATCAGCCAAGACGTAGAGTCTTTAATGAAATAATAGGATCCTTAGTTATTACCATAATTTTTTTATAGAGAAGTCCTCACATCAGACATTGTCCCCTGCCTCTGTCAATCACATATTGCAATTAACTTATTAAATTGCACTTGAATTGGATTGACTACTAGAGACGGGAAACTAGAAAGTTCTTGAAAACAGATTTTTCTTTCATATCCTTCAAACACTTCTGAATCAGGGAATGTGTGATCTGGGTTTCCCTCTTATAGCAAATTAATTTTTCACTTTTGACTTAAATAGGAGAGATTTTTAGAAACTCCTTCAGTGAACTGAATAGTTACAGATCATCCACCATACCCTCTTCCCCCCCACAGGGGAAGTAGCAATTAACATCATGATTGAGATACGCTTAATGCATTAACTACTAACAGTCCGATTCAATTCATTAAATATGAATTTAGCTTAAAAATACTGTGTAAGACACAAAGATGAGTAAGACATAATTCTTGCCTCCAGTTGCCCATTATTTAGTTATGGAATAAGAAAAGTAAATGCTATGTGCCAAAGAGAGGTAAAAATAAAGTTTCAAGGGAGTTCAAAGGAGAAAGAAATCGATCAACTTAGAAATTCAACAAAATATTTATAGAGTACCTGTTGTGTATCTGACACATATGACATGATTCCTGACCTCTAATAGCTCACAGTGCAGTGGTAGAAACAGATGCGTAAATATATGATCGCAATACAAAGAATCAGAGGTATAATAAAAGTATGAACTCGGTGTCAAGGGGACACTAGGAAACATATGAACAGAGCACTGAGGGCCCTGAGAGAACCAGAAAATTATGTCACCCTCCATAGTGGGGGTGACATTTCAGAAGGACCTCGAAGGGTTCCAGCGGAAGAAACAGCACTAAGCAAAAGCACAGAAGGTGGGTGACCCAGGTGTGTCTGAGTTCCAGGGAACTGCTTATAGTGTCTGAAACAGAAACAAATATAGGAGCTGCACACAGTTTTGGGGGGACTGAGAATCGCCAACATAAAATTACACCACTTTCACTGTCCGTACTTCTGAAACCACACTCAAGGCATCATCCTGTTGGTGAAATGAAGAAAGATAAGTTAATGACACATTCATTAACTAGGAATGGCTAGGGCTGTGAGAAACTGAAGAACTGACCAAAAGTTTCAACACAGAGGAGGTTGTGGAGCAGGGCGGCAGCTGGCCAGCCTTCTGTGCTTATTTTGGTCACAACATGCCTACCACACATTTAGGAATCACGTCCAAGTTCAAGTGAAAAACAAATTGAGGGAGGGAGTGACTTTCTGCTTAGGAAGTTTGTCCTTTGATTTAGAAAGAGCAGCTTTCCCCAACAGACTTCCACTTAACCTCGTACTAGCCCAAACTAGGTCACATGTGTATCTCTAACTGCAAGGGAAACTAGAAAAGCAAATACTTAACTTCCCAGCCTCTACAGTAAATGAGGATATGGGACTACGTGAGCCAACTTCAGTATCTGCGTGAGTGTGCCATCACCGCGCTGTGGCCGGTGATGCAGGTGCTAAATCCCATTTGCTGCACTTTCCCCAATGCCTCCGGAGCTCCACTTATATTCACCAGATCCAACTTCTGGGAGTACTAGATACTTCCTCGTTCCCCTTCTTTCAAGAAATACTGTCCTGCCCTCCATACCATACTCCATGCTCCTCTTAGAAAGACATGATAGTAGAGAAATATGGTTCTCAGAAAGACGGAATAGCTGGCTGTGGGGCTGCAATTCCACCACCTTCTTCCTTCCCTGTGTACTGCTACCCAGTTCTGCCCTGAAAGATGTCAAGGAAAGGTAAACAAATCCAGGGTAGCATAATGACCCTGGGGAGGGGACAATGACCTGAACTTGAAAGAGGCCCCTTTTACTTAATAACTGAATGATTTTTCCCAAGCCTGGTTCTTTACCAGTGGAATGCAAAAAAGTAATGATATCTATCTCAGGTGTAATATAAGGATTAGATGAGATAATAAATATAAAGTGCTGTGCACAGAGCCTGGCATATATAAACCTTTGAAAGGTTTTAAGTTTTCTTTTTTAAAAAAATATGTTATAATCCCCATGATGAAAATTAAATGCTGTACCACTCCATTCATAGGGTAAAAGTCCAAAAGTCAGGATGGGCACTTCTTACTGCCATTCAGAACCACTTAGGAGTTGCCCATTACTAACTTTATGAATCAAAATGGCCCTCTATGTTCCCTTATAAATTAATATAATTTCTCAGAAAACAAACTGTTGGTAGCACTGGTTGAATATTTCTAATTCATGGCAAAAGGACTTCTGTTTAATGACTTGTGGTTGTACTACTTGTTTCGGGTCTGTATTTGACTGGATTGACTGGGCTGCATTGGGCCAGATTTCTCATGACCAGAATGGAAGCAATGGGGCACATGTTCTCATAGTGAGAAGTTAAATACAATGCCTTTGTGGGTGCTGCAAGTTAAGTGGTCTTTAAAGCTATGGAACTAGATAAGAACAACTTATCCTTAAAGTTGAAAAAGATTTTGTCTTTTTTTTTTTTTTGCTTATCAAAAAATTATAATGACTTAAAAAAATCCAAATTGCTTTGTACATGTACCAAGAGTGGTCTTCAGAAACTTTACAGGTGATATTCCGTATGTACGTATGAGCCTGCAATCCCTTATCAGATGTGTATTAGAAGTCATAATTTTTCTAATTATATAAAGGACATAGTGTGTATCTACCATATATTCCATAGCACGAAGCCACAGAGCCTGGGAGAACAAACTGTAATCACATTCTATTGCTTATAGTAACAAGAATATTCACACTGTTAATTAAGAACTTTAGTCTTATGTCAGGTCACCTCAGGTTTTCTTCATCACTATACAACTCATCCATGTAACAAAAACCATTCATACCCCCTAAATTTATTGAAATAAAAAAATCAGGTTATGTTTTGTACCAAACTAGTTGCAAAACAGAAAAATAAAAAAGCAGAGTGTTTTGTGTTTTAGAATTGTGATAAGATGCTGTGGACCTGCACATGTATGTATAATTTATTATTATGTCATTTTAAAATGTAAGAAAACGTTCAACACATTAAATGAGATAAATAATATTTTCCATCCTATGGACACTAAGATGTAAACTGATTTTTGAATTTGAGCTTTATTTTGTTAGGCTATTTATGAAGAAGTTCTAAAACGCTTTTAATTATGGATTTATTTATATTTTACCCTTATCAGTGATGATTTTAGAATAATTTACAAAAATATAACACAAAGGGCTAAAAAAAATTGCTGAGGAAACAGAAGTAAAGGAAAGATGAAGGTAAGATACCAGTAAAGCTGTCGGCCAGACAAGAATCTAGAAATGGATTTCCTCTGCTCTCTACATTTGCTAGAAGTGAATGACAAATGTAAACTCTGAGCTTCCCAGAAGGCAGTGCAAAGAGAGGAATGTGAGGAGCATTAAGTTTCTCAGTGTCCACAAAATAAATGCCTTTTGTGAGCAGCAGAGCATTTTGTGAATCTGAACCTGGGAGTTTTCTTTTCTTAGATTTCCAAAAATTTCTCCACCGACAGGAACAACATATTCTTCTTGGCTGCTTGTAATGTCTGTAAATTTCAACAAAATATTCCATTTTTGGTGAGGTATTGTAAATGTAAAGCTGAGCCTTTGTCTCTGGTAACTCAACAGCCTTTCCTACCCTACGCCATCTCTCCTTAAAGAACATCAGTATATTATTCAACTTATGAATCAAGTTTTTAACTTTGATAACTGATCCAGTATCTTTCAAAGCAGTGATTTTTCCTTATTATGTTTATTACCAAAGTAAAATATTGTCAGGAGACTTCCTTAGACTTATATTTGAGTCTTACAAAGAGGCAAAATATTTTGACTATGCTGCCAGGTTAAATAAACAAGTTTCTGTCAAATTATTGATCAAAGAAGGGAATAGGACCTTAGGAAATTATTCTTCTGACTGTGGTCTCTCCACTTTCTAGCTTTCTAAATTTTTCTCTTGCAAGGATAGACATAAAGAAATCTTGAGTTATGCAAACTGATTGCGGAAACCCAGTCTTAAGTTTTCCACTGTTGCAACTGTCATCAGTTTACTATTTTCACTTATCATATAGTTTCTTTGGCTTAAACATAAAGGGTACAATGAGCTCATCATTGTAAATAGACATTTCATCAACTTCATGCTGTTCCTAATCAGCGTTTTCTAAGTGTCTTCCCAAATCTTTTACATTGTTACATATTTTCATATGTTCTCTTTGCACCCTACATGTCTCTTTTGTAATTAATTACAACTGCAGTTAATTACTAATTTAGGCTCTGTCCTCCTGCAAGATTATAAATCCCATGTCTCCTTTGCTGCAGTCCCCAGTTCCTAGAAGAGCCTGGTTAATCAAAGGTGCTCCATAAACATTTGCTAGGAGTACAAGCGTGAGGGAGCAGATGAAGCGAAGCAACACACTTTCCATAAAGAGCTTTCAAAACAACATTTTGATTTTAGATAAATCTCACATCTATTTTGCCCAGCTTTATTTTTTTCTTAAGTCTCTGCACTTTGAGGGCAATTGAACTCACATGTTTCCATTAATCTACACTCTATTCAGGATGCTTGGAAAAGCTTGTTTGATGTCCCAGAAACTTCACAAGCAAAACAAAACAACACATTCTTTTATGGGTAGCATTTCTTTTTTTTTTTTTTTTTTTCTCCTTTTAAGAATAGTTTAAAGCTAATATTAATAGAACCATTTTGTTCTCAGGTGAGAGCCACCTTAAACCAGAATTTCATCTAACTTTTAATTAATTTTCAAGGTTCTCGGCATTCAAGGTTGGCATGGGGAGGAAAACCACTCCAGATATTTAGAATTCACAGAAATTTAAGGGGGCTGACATGTTTTTAATTTATTTTTGTCAAGGTTATTGAGTTTTCAGTTTATCTGAAGGTAGATATTAACTGAGTTTTATAATTTTAGATGAAAACAGAACTACTGCCTACTCATCTCTGGTAAATTTTGTAGTCCCTACCCTCACATACAGCCGCCTGAACTTTTTCTTATAACATTTATGAAATCTACATAAAACATCCTTCTTACCACATGACGTCCTCCCCGTCACACAAATCGTCTTTCTTAGCTTATTAGAGAGCACAAGGTGTCTTCCAAAGTCTGTTCTCCTTTTTTCTCCTTGATAATAGCAACCCCTGATTTTTAGCTAAACCATAGCTAAGACTAAATAACCAAGCCTCCTTTGTGTTAGAGAGGAATGCATTTTGACCAATAGGACTAATTTAAAATGTCGTTTATGTTTTCCATGAATTTTCCTGAAAGGAAGAGTCATTCCCTTTTTGGCTGCCATCTTGCCTGCTGGTTAGAATGCAGCACAAATCCACACTCTGGATTACCTACCCCTAGACTTACTTTATGTGAAAGAAAAGTAAATTGCTCTTTTGTTTTTGCCATTGATGTATTTGGTTTCTTGGTCTGATACACAAATCTAGTAAAAAAAAAAAATAAAAATAAAAACAACCCTAGGAAATAAAAAGAGAACTATGATTTAAATGATAGCCAAGTATTATCTGTTATATTATCAATCATTGGTAAAGGTAAAAGATTCTAGAATTTTTGAGGTAATTTGTTAATGTTTTCATCACTTTTTCTTTCAATTATTCCCTACATATGTCAGTAAGAAAGAGTTTCACTGTATGTATCATGATTTTTCTGTCCTTCAAAAGAGAGAAGGAAAAAGAACACAATTTATGATTGGAGTATCAAGACATTTTAACCTAACAGTCACACTAAACTTTATTCAAATTTGTTTTGCATTTTATTGTATATATTTTCATCCTTAATTATTTTCCACTTGCATTCTTATTAACCTTTAGTCACCTTCTGTGGGGGAAGATCAGGAAATAAATATTTTTATGATGACCTGATGTATCAAATTAAATGAGGAGACTCCCTCTTTCATTTAGACTGCCTTTGCTAAGGCCAAAAGGCAGGTTATAAAGAGGTGATTCCTGAAGGACAAAAAAAAAATCTTTTCATTATCTAGTAGAATATATTTTAGGGCAAATGAGTAAAATGTGCACAGACTAATTACTAAGCATTAATTGTAAATTAAACTCATTCTGGTTGAATACAAAAAATCTTCTTCCCTAATAAATTTAAAAGACATTCTTATCAAGCAAGAAAAAGTGTTTATCCTGCCCACGAGGGTCTTGCAAGCTCAGAATGCCTCATCATCACCCAGTAAGGGTTACTGGGGGGAACAGAGATTTCAGCAGTATGTTCAAAGACTGACTTTTACTTAAATAATCGAAATGATTAAATAGGGTGATATTCCAGGAACGTTCTTGCTCATATATCCATCATGAAATGGGATTATTTGTACATAGGCAAATTTGGGAGCAACATAGAGGTCATAATGCATATTTTCATATGGGCTAGACATAAAAGCTCTCTCACAAACAAGGATTTATACACCAGGTGAAATAACTTTAAGTAAATCTCTGACATATCTCTTTTCTCTATTTCTCTCTACCTTTCTCTCTTCTAACTTTTTTTTTTCCTATTTCTCTAAGGTCTGTAAAAGAATGATCTGTACTTGGAGTGGGCCAAGTTCTGTGAATCCTTTCTGATTGCAGAGCTGCTGTTGAGCATTAGCTCTCTTGTTGTTACTCCTTAGTTTCCAAGCCTGAAAAATGGGCTTGAAAAAGAAAAGATGTAAAATGCAGTGTATTATGCTAATCTCATCATTTCAAAATAACACATATTGAAAGGACAATATATTACAATTCATGTTCCAACCAGAATAAATCAAACACAAGACTCATTGGATACATGAGAAATAGACTCCATATGCCTTAACAATTAATGTGGCATCTGGGTAATTGACCTATGTGTTTAGGTCTGTGAGTAATTGCCTGATTTTTATCAAGTGTACTCCTTGCTCAGTTTCAGGCAATGCCTGAACATAAACCAGTAAAGGCCAATGAGTAAAAATATAGTAATGTGGCAGAAGGTGATCAAATGTTTTTAGGAGCCATTTTAGAATTAAGAAAAGCAAAGAACTCCCCATAAAGTCAACAATTAAAATTACATAGATGTAAAATGAAGATATTTTCACAATTTGGAACTTGCAAAGTTCCAAATAATTTTTGTTTTGAGCACCCTGTCTTGGTCCATTTGTGCTGCTATAACAAAATGCCTAAGACTGCATAATTTATAAGAAACAGAGATTTATTTTCTTACAGTTCTGGAGGCTGGGAAGTCCAAGATCAAAATGCTGGCAGATTTGGTGTCTGGTAAGGGCTTCTATGGTGACGGCTTGATGGCTACATGCTTCAGAGGGTAGGCATGCTTTGTCCTTACAGGGCAGAAGGCTGAAGGGCAAAAATGACCAAATTCCCTCCATCAAGCCTTTTTTATAAAGGCCTTTATCTGATCATGAGGGCTCTGCCTCCTTCCAAAGGCCCCACTTTTCAACACCATTGCATTGCGGATTGAATTTTGAGCACATGAATTTTAGGGAACACCTTCAGACCATGGCACGCCCCTTTCAGATGAAGTCATTGAAGGATCTTCTTCACCTCTTCATAGGGGCTCCTATTCTACAAAGGAAAAAGAGGGCAAAGGACTATAGGAGGGATGACTCGGGGAAAAAATTTAGACTCTCTGATGGGTTTGGTTGTGCATAGAATCACACTAGAAAGCATTGGGTAGAGTTGTTGAAATGTGTGGGAAAATTTAGTCATAGATTTAAGAATGCAAACACAAAATAATTGTGCAATAAGTAACCAAAAGAAAGTAATTTTTAAATTGTACAAAACAAGATTGCATGTTAGGAATTTTGAAACTGTTTTATATGTATAGCACTGAACAAATACATATATAAATTGTACATGGTAGATATTATAATAGAAGCTAGATTTCTCACTGTCAAAGAAAACACATAAACAAGTAAGGGGGAAAGATGATCATGAACTCTGTGGTGCTGGGTTAGATATGGAGATGTTAGCAAAAACTAAGGTTTATTTTCATATATATGCAGATATATAGATATAGAAATGATTATACATGAGTTCATATACGTATGTATGCTCCCTACCTATTTATACTGAATGAGCCAAGAAGAAGTGCCGTTACATAGTAATAAGCACACTTCGCGCATAGATCCAGATTTCTAAATGCCACATTCTCATAAAAGAAATCAAAGCTTCTTGAAGAAATGGCTGATTCTAGAGACAGAGCAAGGCAAATACAAAATGTACTTGTAGCATCTTTTAGTGCCAGAAAGTAAAGAAATACTCAAAACCCCAAAATATGAGGTCATGTTAAAAGTAGGTTTTTAGGAGCCAACCTAAAAAGCTCTCCCAGTGGCAAAAGCTGAAATAATTTGAGCAACAAAATTAATAATTATAATATTGGCTTACAATCCAAACTATAACTATTCACCTGTCCATGCTGCTATAAATAAATGAGGGAGAAGGTACAAATTTTCCTTATAGAAAAATTCCAAATAAGAAATATAAAAAGAGTGCAGGAGAAATAAAATCACCATTAGTATGCTACAGTAGTAACTGCTGCAGGCACTGATAAATGTTAAAAATTAGTAGATGAAACTTTAAGGAGAGATGGGATATTTGCATAGCCCCAAAGTATCTTCCCCCAAATATGCATTAATTGCTGTGGTGATTTTAACGTGTCCACAAAATTGATACACCTCTCTCCATGAGGTGGCGCTTAATTCCCCTTCTGTTGAGGATGGGATGAATTTAGTAATTGACTTCTAACAGAGCATGGAAAGGGAAAGATAGTAACTTTACAGCGCAGAAACCTAGCAGATACTGCTTTAAATAACCAAAGTTATCACTGGTAATAAGTCACATTGGTGTCATGTGCTCCCTGTGATGACGTGGTGCAAAGGGTAACTTACCAAGTGGGAAAGTTTATTTCCTTGGTATAATTACAAGAAAGCATCACACAAACATAAACTACGGCACATTCTGTAAGATAGTTGATCAGTATTCTCTAAAAGTGTTAAGACATGACAGACAAGAAAAACTAAGAAAATGTCACAAACTTGAGGAGATTAAGGCCATGTGACAAGTAAAGACAATGTGGTACAGAAGCCTTTGGGCCCTGGGATAGAAGGACATTGGTGGGGAAACTGATGAAATCCGTATAAATTTCATACTTTATTTAATAGGATTGTACCAATGTTCATTTCTTAGGTTTGACTGTGGTATATTATAGCATTAGGGGAAGCTGGGTGAAGGGTATATAAGAACTCTGTATAGTGCAGAATATACCATATTTGGAACTCTTCTGCAAATCTACAATTTTTTTCAAAATAAAATTTTTTTTTTAAAATGCATACAAAAGTTGAAATAGAACTTCATTTGTAGGATGGGAGAAGAAATGGGTGTAAAAAACTAAAATCCTCATACACTATATAAGAAGTAAATCATTTTTGCATAGAAATAGCAGTCTCCACATATTAGTTAAACATATGGAGTTAAATACCAGATATTAGGCCCAAAAGAGTGACAGATTGTCTCTGGGAAGTGGGATCAGGAATAGAGGGCAATGAGCTGCCTTTTAAAATTGTTATTATAAGTCTTTCAGCAAAACTTAATTTTTATAAGAGAGTACATATATTCATATGATTTTAAAGAATCAAAATAATTTTAGCAGTAAAGAATAGTCCAGCAGATTCTTAAGGACCCTGAATCAGAGATCATTTGAGGAGCCAAGACAAGACAGCAGGTACCATCAGCAGTTACTGGGTGTAAGACTCACAGCCTCCCAACATATAGTAACACCCAGCACTGATGAGCACAAACACACTACACTATTTAAAAGTCTTCTCATATGATGTTGCAAAAGTCAGCTACCCAGACATGTTTTGAAGCTCATGAAAATCAAAATGCCTTAGAAATATAAGAGATCCTTTAAAAGTTTGACATTCTGCCTTCCATTACGTAACATGGCTAAGTTCAACAGGAATCTATAAGCATAAAAAGCATATCAGATGCTTGCAAAAGGGAGATAAAAGCAAAACAAATAACTAGAAAAAGAAATGTTTTCCCCTAGGAAGACTAGGATTAAGGCTTTCAGGAAATTATGTGCTATGGATTTTGGGGGCATATATTACTGGGAGGGAGAGGGGGCTGGCAAAGCTTTAATCTCAAGTTCACGATTTTTTTTTTTTAGCCTTTCCATTCTTTTTCTCTCTTTCTGTTCCCAGTCATCATTATCTACCCACCTTCTATCTTCTCCTTCTCTCCTTTTTATTTACAATTTTTCTGTGTTTTTATCTTTCTTAAAGGAGGCCTCTTTTGAAGTATGCCTTTTATCTCAATGACTAACAAGAGTCACTATTAATAATAGGGACTCTGAGGTAATGGGGAACATGTACTTAATAGAACAAAAATAAGAAATCTTTAATGTAACCATAGTAATATCATTTTTCTGACAACATTTTTGATAACATTTCAGTGATTATTTGACATTATGCAAAGGAGACAATCCAAGGATGTTTGGAGTTCTTTGATATTTAAAAACTTTTGTGGCAAAAAAAATTACATGTGCTCATTTTACTATTACTACTGTTCTATCATTATTTTTATTTTATCATTATTTTATTATTTCATAATTATTCTGAGTTATTACATTTCAAGAACATTTCTAAAGATAAAATAGGTAGGAAATTTTGAGGAGTAAGGAGAAGATGATACATGTTACTAGTTTCTACATGATGCTTCAATTCTTTTCCCTGTGTTTGTTTTTTATGTTTTATTGCTAGATGCATCTGTAAAGAAAGGCTAGAGTCTTTGCCTGAAGGAAGGAGTATATGAATATGTAAATAATGCTTTAATATGATGAGATTTTCCTATTTGAATGTAAATTTGATAGGCAATGTTATGTTATCCTTAAATATCAACACAGCTCAGAACCAGATGATCACATTTTGTCAACTATTTCTAAATTCCATTTGCAACTGTGATTTACTTATAAAGTATGCAGAGATTGAGACATGAAAACTAAGTAACCTTTTTTATTTAAAGAAAGCTAGACTTTTTTGCCTCATGTATTTTATTAAGCATAATTGAATACAAAACAAATGAAATTTAAGAACAGGTAGGGACCTTATTATAGATGATCAATACTGCATAGGTTCTTATATTTTAAGTTTTTTCTCAGAGTATAATTAATCTACCAACAGTGTGCCTACTTTTTTATTTTTTAATTGAAAGATAAAATTATAGGTCTTTATTGAGTACAACACGATATTTTGAAGTATATATACATCACAGAATGATTAAATCTAGCTTACTAACAAATGTATCATCTCATATAGCTATCATTTCTGTGATAGCAACACCTAGCATCCATTCTCTTAACATTTTCGAGGATGTCTAATTTCTTTATCCAAAGATTGAGGAAATCTTCTTTAGGATTTTCTATTAAGGAAAAAGTATTCATAGTAAACATTATCTTTAAAAATCATTATAACTACCAAGAAAACTCACTGGACAATAGGAATCGAGTTAGCACTTATGTTCTCTACTTATCAAGAGAGACTTCATGAAGGTCCCTGAGAATTTGGCCTTGGTAAAGAAAATCATGAATAGCACTCAAATGTGTGAATAAAAAAGAAGGTTGAACAAGGATTTCAGCATTGAGAATAAGGCAGGGAAACAGTGCAAATGAACAGTAAGAAGCCTTTGTTGAATTATGCTGGGAACGTTGGTATGGAACAAAGAGAAGTACTTTTTAGTATCGTATTTCTGTTTGAAAATGATCAACCAATAAAAGTGGGAAAGATACTTGACAGCCCACTTTGTGTTGGCAAATACCCTGACAATGTAGTGGAGGAAAAAAATATGAATTCTTCAAATTCAAATTAGAAGTTAGTGACTAGAATAACAGAGGTGGATTAGAGCTCAGTCAGTTAACTAGTTCACCCCTTGCTTAACTTGATATAAGCAAGTCATCCAAAGTCAGCCAGCTAGTCTATTTTAAAATCCTCTATAAAATATGCTTCCTATTCTCCCTTCCCAATCAGATTTAGTATTAATAAATAGCTCCAGAGCATAAAGGCCTGTTTATTAAGAAAATGTGATCCCAAGGTTAAGAGAAAGAAATGCCCTAGATGTAAGATAACCAAACGTGATGTAACTTTGCAAGCACTGTAGAACTTACCATCTGATCTATTATAAGAGGTGTTTTCATCTAGTTATGTAGATTTAAATATTATTTAATGTTGCTGTTACTTAAAAATTTATCTCTAACTTTTACCTTTCCTTTGAACTTTAGATTTATATATCCAGGTCTATATTTAATATCTTCATTTAGATTTCTAATACTCATCTTACAACTAGCATGTCAAAGAGTGAAAGCCTGCATAAATTCTTACACACAGGCGCACACACACACAAGCCCACACTCGCACGCATACTTGGCTTCTACAGTCTTGCTATCTTAGTTAACGGCAAGTCTACTTTGAGTTGATCAGGTCAAAAATCTTGTAGTCATCGTTTCCATCAGGAAAGCCTTTTGGCTCAATCTTTTAAACACAGTCAGATTCCCACCACTTCTCATCACCTTTATTACTAGTTTCTTCAAAGCCACCATCATCTTTTATGCATTCAATTCCCATAACTTCCTATCTTCTCTTCCCACTTCCATGGTAAGATAGGGCACTCATTTTCTTCCTTATTGATTATAATCCCATTTCTCTCTTTTAGTCTGTTGTCACAAAATCCTGATGATCTTTTTAAAACATAATTCAGATATTGTCATTTTTGTACTTAAAACCCTTTAATGATTTTTTATTTGGAGAGCATCCTTGTATTGGTAGGGCCTTCTATAACTACCCTATATAAAATACCACTCTCTTCTTGGCAGCCCCTGACCTTTCTACCCTGCTTTAGTGCTTTCTCTAATATTTATCGCTGACAAGTTATTTGTTTAACATTTCCTATCTACCCTCATTAGAATCTAAGTTCTATGAAGATAAGGGCAATGTCTGTTTTCTTTGCTACTTTATTTCAAACACCTAGAAAAGCATTCGGCTTAATAAACATTTAAAAGAATAAATTTATAAAGCAATCAATAACAAGATTAAAAGGGATTGTGGCTGAAAGCTATTGTGTGATGAACTCCTGTGGATTGAATTGTATACCCCAAAAAGATATGTTTATGTCCTAACCCCTGGTACATATGAATGTGACCCTATTTATAAATAGGGTCTTTGTAGATGTAATCAAGTTAAGATGCAGTCGTATTATTAATTAAGTAGGATGGGCCCTAAGCCAATGACTTGTGTCCTTATAAGAAGAGACAAATTTGGACACAGACAGACACAGAGAGGAGTATGCCATGTGAAGGAGGAGACAGAGATTGTAGTGACGTGGCTACAAGCCAAGAAATGCCAAGAATTGATCATAACCACCCATCAGAAGACAGAAGAAGCAAGGGTGGATCCTCCTGAGAGGCTTAAGAGAGATCATGGTTTTCCTGACAACTTGGTTTCAGACTCGTAGCATCCATAACTGTGAGACAATCAATTTTTGCTGCTTTAAGCCACCCAGTTTGTGGTAATTTGTTATGGCAGCCCTAAGAAACTAGTATGTAAACATTATGCTCTCTTTCATCAACTTCTGGAATGTTGGAAGGTTGTAGAATCTTTAAATAGAAGATTTTAATTAAATATTTTGAAGATCTTTTGTACAGGACAATATGAATTGTGCTTGACCAACAGTTGTGGCCTTAGGTTTGGACTGCTCATCAGACTCGTAAGACAAAGTAGACTTCACTCATTCTAAGAGTCGGCTTCAGGTATACTCTAAGGAAAGACACAGGATAGCCAACCCCGCATGTGCAGGAATGGTAGAACAGAGGCTTATGACTCTCAGCTACAACTTCCAAATGTGAAATCTCTTCAAATTGGAATATACAAAGTTACAAGAGATGAGCTCTAGTGTGTATGGACCACCTTAGCTCAGAGAAGCCATCCATCAGCTTTTCTACCTTGCTAGACTCGTAATCCTCCCAGAGGTGTGTCATTAAATCTCATCTCAGCAAATTTCTCATCAATTATAGATTACTCCTATACAGGTTGTTCAATAACCAGTCTAGAAACCCAAGTACAGGTGTGCCAGTTATTAAATACTAACCTCAGCAGGACTCATTTACCTTGCATCTGGCATACACTAACATTATCAGTGTTCATGTTTCAAGGAGAAGGAGTCAACCAAGGGTCAATTCCTTAGATACCCTTGAAGCTAGAGGAAAGCAACAGACCAAGTAATAACCCTTTCCATCCAAAGAGCCATAATGTATAGCTTAGAAATATAATGTTTCCAAAAATCATCTAGATGTATTAATAAGAAATATTTCTTTCTCTCCTGTAGCATATTGTATATTTCAAAGCACTTACATATAATATTTGTTCTCAACAACTCACTGAGGCAAAATAGAGTACCTGTGATCTTCTTTACTGATTACAGTCCCCCAAATGAAAATATCAGCAGTACATTATGAATGGCCTTTCTACCAAATTTTCTAATGCCTATATTTAGGAGCCTGCTGGTGATGATTAAAGTCAAATTAGGAATATTTAGATGCATTCCTGAATATTTAGGACAAACCTTATAATAAAAATAGTAAACTCTGGTAATCATTTCTTAACTCCACTTTAGACATCCATCATTGGGATGTTGCAGTCATTACTGCTATTGAATGCAGTATTGTGTTTGATGCATTTTCCTATCTACCTCCAAATGGCTCTCGAACCTAATCTAAGCAGTAGAACAGCCTGTTCTCTGAAATTTTGCCAGTCACTAAATGAAATTATTCCATCATGGTGAACTCCATAGTACGAAACAAATATTAGGGAGCCAAATCTGCTAAATTGTTCCATAAGATATTATTAATAATATAATAATAAATAATAATACAATTATCAATAATATAATAATAATACAAAAATCTGTTTTATGTTATTCAAAACAATGTGGAATCTTCAGAGAGGTCATATTCTATTTCTTCATTGGAATTATAATTCTTTTTATACATTGATTTTTATTTTATTTTATTTTATTTTTTTGAGACAGAGTCTCACTTTGTTGCCCAGGCTAGAGTGAGTGCCGTGGCGTCAGCTTAGCTCACAGCAACCTCAGACTCCTCGGCTTAAGCAATCCTACTGCTTCAGCCTCCCGAGTAGCTGGGACTACAGGCATGTGCCACTATGCGCGGCTAATTTTTATATATATATTTTTAGTTGTCCATATAATTTCTTTCTATTTTGAGTAGAGACGGGGTCTCGCTCTTGCTCAGGCTGGTCTCGAACTCCTGACCTTGAGCGATCCACCCGCCTCGGCCTCCCAGAGTGCTAGGATTACAGGCGTGAGCCACCGAGCCCGGCCTATACATTGATTTTTAAATTAATGCTTGCCAGTACATATTGGTATAATAAGTTGATTCTATCTACTTTTGCCTTTTCCATGGGAAAAAAAAAAAAACTATGTATGCATTTTTCTTCCTAATCTGAGAGTTTTTAAAATGACTTTTAGTAATACACATTCCATTAGCATGCATTATTAGTAGTTTCAGTCTGTCAAAAGGTATTGCTAATTCAGTACAATTATTACATGCAATGTAGTAAACACTTTAGTTTGAGATAGCTCTCATTATCTTCTTTATTAAACAAATATTTATTGAACACTTGCTATATGCCAAAAAAGAGTAAGTGCTGGATGTTTGCAACAAGGATAAATAAAATATAATTACTCTCTGGTTCATAATCTGATAGAAAATAAGCCTTAATGTGTGAAGTCTTTAAGATGTACAAATTGCTATAATATCATTATAATCATTTGCTTTACACTATTTTCTGGAGGTAGTTTTGAAATTTTAAAATGTTTTCTAATCTGACATTTTCAACATGGGACATAGGTATTAGGAAAGTTACTATAAAAATGAAGTTCCCTGGTCAAATGATTTTGAAATCCCAGCATACTATATTCCAGAGTATATTATTCCTTTAATTGCTATGAGAATACTTCAATAAAGAAACTTGTTTGTCTCAATTGGTTTTAAACTTATTTGATTTTAGATAATTTTTTTTCACATATTATTTGGCAAAACCCTAGAGAACTGATGTTTTTCAAAAGACAATTTGATCTACTCTAATAGATGCTGATGGATTTCTTCGATTCCAAAAATATTTATTTATAAGTTTGATAAATCTAACTCCTTAATAGCTTTGTACTGGAAGATACCTCTCTTGCGTGGTACCACATCAGGGATTAAGTTAGTGTATTCATTCAGTCCCCTCTTCTTTAGTAATAATAGAAAAGTTGCCAAATACTTCACAATATAGCCAGGGGGAAATTATCTTGAAGCAGATTTATTAATTTGTTAATTTCACAAATATTTATTATCACTTTTCTGCCTTGGGTTCTATGTTAGGCACTGGAGATGCAAGGGAGATCCAAATGAAAAAAGTTCCTGGCACTTGTGAAGTTTACAGCTAGTCAAGTACAGACATCTATTCAATAATTGCACAGATATATGAATAAATTACAAACAAACGTATAGCTTTTATGAAGGAAGGCTACCTTTCTTTATTCCAAGAAAAATTGCTTTAATGATTTCCTTTAGTTATGTAAGGGTAAAAGGCAAAATACCTTTACATGATCTTTCCTGTTCTTCAAAGAATAACTTGAGTAGCGTCCCTGAGATGATTAAATATCTGGTTAGCAGGCCCTATTGTCCTGGGAAAAGAATGCAGGAAGATCTGTTATTCTTTGAGTAGCTTCAGGGCACCTTTGTTAGGGGCTTTGCAGGAAGCTGGGCAGGGTTTCCCTAACTGGCCTCTAGAATTAGCCCTGACCACACATGCCCCAGGGATGGCTAGAGGACCCACCGCTTGGAGTCCCTGAACTGCAAGACTAATGGGCAAAAGAACAATACAAGATCCTCAGGCCTCCTAGGATGTGAGAGTATGAGGCCTCTAAACTAAACTTAACACTGGCAGAACTGCTGGAAAGGGCTCTAACCCCTGATACAGCTGTAGTGAAGGATCAGCTGCCTCCATAGAGTTATAGAACCAGCCTTCAAAATTAATTTTTTCAGTGTGAGAGTGACTTCATGGCTCAGCTCACCAGCCTACACTTGCTGCCAGAGATAATTGGTCACCATGATTTTCTGAACAATGCTGTTTCTATTGCTAGAGTCTACTCTCAAACCACTAACACATTCTTGCATCCTAAGACACAAGCACATTGTGTTGCAAATCTCTATCACCTCAGGCCTGTTAAGCAATAGAAATCAGAACCTGGTCATTAACACCTCTCTGGGTGAATTTGCACACAATGGAAGTGAGTAGATGACAGAGTCCGGAGTGCTTTAAGTTAGGCTACTGGCCTATTCTTCTAGCCTCTAAAACCAGCCTGTTTTTTGAAATATAAAGCATAAAAATGTGAGTTTTTCTTCTTCCCATTTTCTTGTAATTATTTGTCTTATTCATAAAAAGATTTTTTATTTTTTGTGGGTTTGGAGATATGAATTAGGACCTTTAGAGCTGAAAGATAAGAGAAAGATACTGTTTCTGATCTTTAAAATAGGATACTTTTAGTCTAAAGAAGACAAGTGCATTTAAAACCAATCTTTAGGAATAAAGGTTAGTGCAAAAGTAATTGTGGTTTTAGACCATGAATTTTAAATCATTATAACTAGGCTCAAACACATCTTTATTAATCAAAATACGAACCATTACAATCAACATGTTTGCCAATGAGAAATAAGTTTGTTTATTCCTGTAGTGTAAAAATCTGTGCTTCAGGATGCAATGAACTCTTGGAAAGCAGTTTCCACATCCTGCTGGTTGTGGAATCGTTTTCCCTGTAAGAAGTTGTTGAGATGCTTGAAGAAGTGGTAGTAGGTTGGCGAGAGGTCAGGTGAAAATAGTGGATGAGGCAAAACTTCGCAGCCCAATGTGTTCAACTTTTGAGGCATTGGTTGTGCAATGTGTGATTGGGCATTGTCGTGGAGAAGAATTGTGCCCTTGCTGTTGACCAATGCTGGCTACAGGCGTTGAAATTTTTGGTGCATCTCATCGATTTGTTGAGCATACATCTTAGATGTCATGATTTCATTGGGATTCAGAAAGCTGTAGTGGACGAGACTGGCAGCAGACCACCATACAGTGCCATGACCTTTTTTGGGTGCAAGTTTGACTTTGGGAAGTGCTTTGAAGCTTCTTCTCAGTCCAACCACTGAGCTGGATGTCGCTGGTTGTCATATAAAAATCCACTTTTTGTCACACGTCACAATCTGATCGAGAAATGATTTGTTGTTGTTTACAAGAAGAGAAGACAACGCTTCAAAATGACAATTTTTTTTTTTTTTTTTTGGTCAGCTCATGAGACACCCACTGTCAAGCGTTTTCACCTTTCCAATTTGTTTCAAATGCTGAATGACTGTAAACGTTGAATTCTTCGGCAATTTCCCGTGTAATTGTAAGAGGATTGGCTTCGATGATTGCTCTCAATTGGTCGTTGTCAACTTCCTATGGCTGGCCGCTGTGCTTCTCATCTTCAAGGCCTTCGTCTCCTTTGCAAAACTTCTTCAACCACCACTGCACTGTACATTCATTAGCAGTTCCTAGGCCAAATGCGTTGTTGATGTTGCAAGTTGTCTCCACTGCTTTATGACCCATTTTGAACTCCAATAAGAAAATTGCTCAAATTTGCTTTTTGTCTAACATCATTTCCATAGTCTAAAATAGATATAAAATAAACAGCAAGTAATGTCATTAGCAAAAAAACGTAAAGCGAGAAATGCACATTAAAATGATGTATCACATAACCACATTTATTTAAGAATGTATTCCAATATCAAACAGCAAATTTGCAACGCTAAAACCACAATTATTTTTGCACCAACCTAATACTTTATAAATAATAACTTGCATACATTGAATATTATCAAGCTGTAAGTCTAGTGTACGACATCATGGAGTTTGACATAAAGTACAAAACAGAGCAGAAGCCGCCCCTCTGAATTTTAAGGGATTTCAATGACAGGGAATAGATAAGTGTTCTTCACTTCTCTGTTCAAAGACAGATTAAGTGAAGCTGCCAGTGTGTTTCCTGATTGCCCCTCTCTAGACAGAAGCCAGAGATAGGATTGATTGAAGGGCTTAAATGGCAGTGAGGAGCTTGCTCCATTATCCTATTTGGTAATCTAGAAGGAGATTACCTCATAGGATGGCTTCACATCCATCAGGCAATGCATGATGAAAAGCTTTGAGCCTATCACGGTTACATAGAGGAAGGGCTTGAGTTTAGTACACCTAAGCTGCTCTTGGACCAGATGAGGCATCAAGGGAAACACATATCTCTGAATATCCTAGAGAAGAGGGGTTACCGAAGTCACTGAGCTGAGAGTGAGCCAGTGGGTTTGCCATAGGTGCCACCTCTGTAACCATGGTGGGAGGTGACAATACAGCAAATGCTACAGGGGAGGTGGCCTATTCCAGGGTCCAAGTGAAGAATGAGACCAAGACTCAAACAGTTCTTTATCACCATTGAGAGACCAGTTGCCTCCTAGCCAGCCAAAGTTAAATCACCGATCACCTACATTAAAACCCCTCTGTTAACATACTTACTGTAGTTTCTGTTTTTCTTACTAGTCTGGCCCAAATTGATAATAATCATATTGTTTGTTATCCTAAAGCAAAGTAATATATAATTCAATATTAGTCCAATTTCTTCTGGGAAAAAAAGATTAAAACTGAAGACTAAAGAAAGTAAAAAATATTTCTCATATATGTAATACAGGAGGTTGTGTTATTGACTAGATTGATATGGCTCTTTGCTTTATATGCATATTTTTCAAATTCAAAATGATTTCTCATGTTTAACATGTCCTCTTCCCTTGTGCTGCATGGGGATGAAGTTCTGCCTGTATGAAGAAATGCAGCTGTGTATAGACGTTTATCATGTTGATCCCACATATTCTAACATTTGTGATAAATAAGTGGCTACTTGGAAGTATATCAGCAGGTTTCATTTTACATGGTAGGACAGAAGCATGGTCTAAAAATATAATACAGTATTTATATCTTAGACTGGATAAGAGACAAATTTAAGACTAATTTTAAAATCTGACCCCTGGCAAAATAAAAATTAGTAAGTAGAAATCTTCTAAGTACAAAATAAATACATCTTAAAAGGAATGAACTTTTATTTTAAATGCCCATATTACCACTTGGTTTCACAAATGCATATCAGTTACTTGTTCTATATTCCTATGTGCAATTGGAATACTGAAATATTTATAAGTGGTAGGTATTTTTTTAAAAAAATAATTAAACCTTGTGTATGTTTCTGTATCCCACAAATTGAAGCATACATTTGTTGATAGGATAATGATAAAAGATAAATAACACTTTTTCTGGACAGGTTATGTTTGAGATAAAGAAGGGGTATAAAACTGACCAAGATATCAAATGCTTTTACAATGAATACAAGCAAAAAGGACACCTTACTTGAATATTGAGCTGATGCCCTAAGGGATTCAGAGGCTCTAACCTAACTAAATACAACATCCTGAGAGGTGAGAGTAGGAAAGCATGCTATTATATCTCACAGGAAACATTCTGATTCTGGTGTCTCATTCTCATGACAAAGGTGGCAACCAGAATAGAGAATAGCACAGCATGACTCCGTCCTCCTGACAAAGACAGGAAGAAGAATGGAAAATAATGCAAAGTTAGCGCCTTCTTGTTCAAATATATTGTAATCTCAGGGTCTTCTTCTTTTCCAGCAAGGATGTAAGACATTTAGTCCTGACAAAGTGTAACTGTGATATAATAATTGCTAGAACTTTAGGTGTGAGAGAGTTTCAGGGTTTGTTTTACAAATAGAAGGTGTATTGTCATTCATGAGTGTTTTCACTTTTCCAGAAAGGATATTTTCTTTTTGTAAAAGAAAATATAATTGTTATACATTGGAATCTTATAGGAAGTAGAACCAAGGGTCTTCAAAATTTACATTGTAGTAACCTTAGACTATTTGCAAAAGAAAATAATTTATGTTGAACAAAAGAAGGGAAAAAAATCCACTGCAAATGCTGCAGTTATAATATTTGTCACTGTAGCTAGTGATAGTATGGAACAAATAATACAGCTCTTTCTGTATGTGTATGAGTGTTCATACCAGTGTGTATGTATGAACAAAAGTAAGCTAGAGATTGTAATAATAAAACCAATTTGTAAAAGCCAAAAGAAAAACTCATTGTCCCATATTATTAAAATATTTTTAAAAGGTCAAAGCTCTATAGCTAAGGCAAACTAAAGAAATTTAAGTGTATTTTAAAATAAAACTTGTGTGCAAATACTATTATCTGGGTATTTATTTCATTTGCTGTAATAGTCTAACCATTCCAAACTGTAAGTAGGGGAATTCACTGCAAATTCAACAAGTTGTAATTATTTAAAATCTTGTGGATGTGAATTTTCAAACTTTCATTCCAAAATATGTTTTTGCCATATTTAGATCTTGAGCTTTCTAAATAACATTTTGAAATATTCTAGTAGTAACATGATAGGGCCTCTACATACATTAATATATTTAACTCTCACAACACTTCTGTGAAGAAGAACCTGCTATTACCTGTGCTTTACCAGAAGGAAACTAAGCACATCATCGCACATCTATATGGTGGTGTAAAGGCCTCGTATAAACTTCCTTTGCCCTCCTAATGTTTGCTGAAAATAAACTGACAAAAGGCAAATTAATAGGAGAAATAGCATACACATTTATTATTATTAACATGAACAGGGGCAAATCACAGAGTGATTACCCTGGCATGCAATGGGGTATATACACTTCTTCTTAAGGAAAAGGGAGATGGGGAAGTTTGGGTGATATTAGGGGGGTAATAAATGAATTTTAGGGGAATTCAATGGGCTTGAAGAACATACAATGGCCTAGGACAAAGAGCTCACAGAGCAGACTATGGTTTGTGACAAAAATCCTTCCAAACATATTGACAGACTTCAGTTTCTTCCTGAGATACGGCTAATGAAAACTCAGGAAAGGGGCTGGAGGTAATTGTTTTCTTCTTTAACAGGTCTAAACTTTAGCCAGATGGGGGTACTTCAGAGAATAACTTCATCCTGTGCTTTTGGAGAGACAAAGAATTGACAGACAGGAGGGTGGGGGAAGGTCAGAGAGACCCTGAGGTGGCTTCTCCATTTTGGCATGTCAAAGCACCACATTTTAGGGTATCAGTTTCTGAGGCCCAACATTCCCCTGTCTAAAACTTCCCTAGAAGTTTCACATACTAAAAACTGGGTTGCTGGCTGTGAAGAGAAAAATCAAGTTAATAGCTAAATGGTAAAAGGTCTCATTAAACCATTCTCCCATTTCTGGGCATAGGCCAATCCAATTAAACAGTTGTGAGTCATTTCAGGAGACCGTGTTGCAGATGGGCTCTCAAACAGAAGAAAAACAAAGGTTAATGTTCAAAACAATCTGTAAACCAGCTTCCTTAGAGTCTAGAGGGTGGTCAGTTGACGTGTCTAGATGTTAAATTTGAAACAGCTTTCAGTTAAAGTGAAACTAGGCAGTGGCAATCGGACAGATTTTTCTCATCTGTAGTTTGTATGACACAAGGTTGTTTATACATGAGCTTTAGCATGTTGCGCCTCAGGAAAAAGGCAGTAGCAATTTCATTGAGTTCAAGCCAGAAAAATGGAAGAAAGATTAGGAAATGTTAATGTGGAAACTTGTACCCAGAAAAGAATTCAGAATCCAGTCCAAATATTAGGCAAATAATAAAAACGTGAAACAATGAACAGGGCTAGAATCTAATAACTAGTGTACAAAAGTTTTCTTCTGAAACATCATTTTTCTCTCTCCTATCCCCATTTTTACCAAAGATGCATCATAATAGGACAAATTTATTTGCAAAATAAGTTTTAATCTTATTATATTTGGCCTGATTATTTGCATAAAATGCAACAAGTAGAGTGATAGGCCATATACTCTTTCTAAGTTGGCTTTGCTGGAAATTTTTTATAAAGAATTTCAGATTAGACTTTTAAAAGCCTCTAAAGCCAACCCAAGACTTTGCCATCAGGCAGTGTTTGTACTACCTGTACAAATTGTGTGAATTCCTCTCTTCTTGAGGATCCTGGGCCCATCAGAAAGTGACATCCTTTACTTACCCCACGGTTAGGAGCACTGGAAGGGAACAATGTAGACAAGGTACTAGGCCAGTCTTTTTCCAAGTCTATTGGCTTTATAAATTCAACTTCAATTCCTCAAAACAGTCTAGTCAAATATGAAAATAAGACATTTAAGTCAAATCTTTGGTAAAATAACTAGTGTCACCAGTGTGTCCTATTGCAAAAAAACAAAACAAAACAAAAACAAAAAAACCCCCAGATTCTCCCTGAACTTATGCAAATAACTGTATTGGAATAAAATAAGAATATTCACAAGTAGTTGCCAAATTCTAGACAAATCAGTTAAAGAGAAAGGTAAATGTTTCAATTTCACTCACAAATGTGTACTTTACCCAATTGTTGTAAGCTACAAATAAGCTCAAAAGGAAAAAAAAAAAAAAACATTTTCTTGACTCCGGAAAACAAAACATAAAAAGGATCACCAATATTTCAAATAAAAAGTCATAAAAAATCATTTCAGTCCTCCATCAGCTTAGTCTCATGTAATTAACTCTTCTACTTGATATAGGGTTAACAATCTTCATGAATTCATCAGTTTTTTTTTCTTGTTGTTGTTTGTTTTTTACTCAAGTTCTGCAAGTTTTTATTAAGTCCAGTGGTATGATCTCCAAAATTATTAGAAACCTGTATTCAAGAGTACTTGTCAGAGACAGGATCAAGATGGGTGACTAGATAGAGGTAGTATGTGGCTCCTCCATGGAGAGGAACCAGAATAGTAAGCAGATCCTCACATTTCAAACAGATCATCTAGGAGAGAATGCTAGGGTTCAACAGGGAAGTCATGGGAAGCCCCGAAAGTGGGTGAGGAGAGGGTTCGGGAATCTTGCCTGGCTGGGGGTTGGCAAACATTCGGGAGAAGCCCCTGGATATGGTGAAAGAGTAAGAGAAAAGTTCCCAGTGCTCCATTCTCCAAGATGAGCTTCTAGGATCTTGGCTACAAAAGAATACCCACCCCCCCATACCCCCATGTGGGTCATGGACCTAACGTAGGGAGATGTTTGGAGATTGTACAGAGACATTGTTCCAGAAAGTAAACTCATAGGGATCCCATAGACATCCAACTTAGAGCAGCTTCAGCTGTGGACCATTCTGAGCGCTTAGACACTGGGGAACCGTGGGCACACCTGCAGCCACTGCGCAGCTCTGAAGAGGCATAGAGGAGCTCGGGCACTCCCGCACACCCCTGCAAAGGTCTCCACCACCCTGATGTGGGCTGCTGTTGAGACTGAGGCATGAGCAGACAGCATTTTCCACAGTTTCTCACTCATGCTGCATTCCTGGGTGGAGCCCCAATCTTTCCAGTCACAGGTCCAAGTTGCCACGTTAAGAATTTGACAATAGGCTGTGTCTCGCCCCCAGCCTGAGTTTTGGCCTGATGTGGCTGCAGCCCCTGCCTGGCTAGGGAGGGGCAGGGAAACCAGGCTTTCCAGCATGCATCTGGGATGGTACCCACCATCCTGCAGCCAGCTGGTATGAGACAAAGTCTCAAGCAAAGTGCAGTCTCCACAGTTTCCTGACAGCACCGCTTGCCTCAGAAGGGCTCTGCCCCTCTGGTCACATGTCGAAGGTGCTATTTTGGGAGTCTGAAGCTGGGCAGCACACTGCCTTTGGGCTGAGCTCAGGCTGATGCAGCCCCGCCCACCTGAGGAGGGACCAAAGAGCCCAAGTTCTCCTACACACACCTAGGACAATTCCCACCTTGGTGTCCAACAAAAGATGAATGGGTAAAGAAGATGTGGCATATATACCCAATAAAATACTATTCAGCCACAAAAAAAAAATAAAATCCTATCATTTGCAGCAACATTGATGGAACAGGGGGGCATTATGTTAAGTGAAATAAACCAGGAACAGAAAGTTAAACACTGCATGTTCTCAGTCATATGTGGAAGCTAAAAAAAAAAAAAAAAAAAAAAACACCTTGGTCTCACAGAAGTAAAAAGTACTAGAGGCTGGGAAAGGTAGGGGAAGGAGGTAGGAGGGAAAGATTTTTTGAAGGATACAAAATTACAGCGAGATAGAAGGAACAAGTTCTAGTGTTCTATAGTACTGTAGGAGGACTAGAGTTAACAATAATATATTTTATAGTTTCACATAGCTAGAAGGAGTGCCTTGAACCTTCCCAACACTAAGAAATGATAAATGTTTGAGATGATGGATATGCTAATTACTCTGATGTGATCACTATACATTATATGTATTGAAACAACACTATGTGCCTCATAAATATTTATTTTTTTTTTTTTGAGACAGAGTCTCGCTTTGTTGCCCGGGCTAGAGTGAGTGCCGTGGCGTCAGCCTAGCTCACAGCAACCTCAAACTCCTGGACTTAAACGATCCTACTGCCTCAGCCTCCCGAGTAGCTGGGACTACAGGCATGTGCCACCATGCCCGGCTAATTTTTTGTATATATATATTTTTAGTTGTCCATATAATTTCTTTCTATTTTTAGTAGAGACGGGATCTCACTCTTGCTCAGGCTGGTCTCGAACTCCTGACCTCGAGCGATCCACCCGCCTCGGCCTCCCAGAGTGCTAGGATTACAGGCGTGAGCCACCGCGCCCGGCCAGTATTTATAAATATTATGTGTCAATTAAAAGAAATTTAAAGAAGGGGCGGTTTCAGTCAATTGAAAAAAATTCCCCAAAACAGGATCCAAAAGAGAAAAAGCAGAAAGGCCTTTATTTTTTCAAGAAAAAAATTATAGCCTAATATAGCTTTCAGGTAACCTGATTTCTGACCACAACACTCTTTAAAAAAAAAGAATTTTTAAAACCTCTTATTAGATTTCGGCTAGGACAAATGGCCTATATTCTTGTCTTTTAAACTTTTGTTTTTCCTTTCTTTTAATTCAAAGGTAACTTCCCAAGTGACTCACCAAAACTATAAGCTTTAATCAAGACTATGCCTTAACCAAGGACACACTAGTCCTTCTCCAAATAGGTGAAAAGTAGTTCTCACCAGATCGAAAGCCACCCCAAAGACAGCTCAAAGAAAGAAAAATTTCACTAGCCACAAATAAGGTATAAACCCCATTTCTGTTCAGCAATATTCTTTAGGGTCTCAGCTTCTCAGTGGACCATCTACACACAATGGCCCCAAAATCTCATATGCCCACCGGTAAAATAAGACAGAAAACAAAAGTTGTCCATGGAAGGGAAAAGGATCAATAACAGATGGGTACCCAAGAAAGTCAGGAGTCACATAAGTAATTTCCAAGGGTGTATTTATTCCAATAGCAACTCAGTTCTATATTTTCCTGCATGGAAAGTCCAGGAGGTAATTTTCCAGGTTTAGAATACAATTTTATTGTATAAGAGGTGTTTCCTTAACAGAGTGTAGAATAGGCAATCTCAGTAATCTCACACATATAAAAAAAAATAGTTACTCCGAGGAATAGGCTAAGATATCAAAAGACTTGCTGCAAAAGATGTTTTAGGATGGTGTTTGTGCTTACAGTGCCTCCAATATCCTACAAATTTGTGCAGGGCTTCCAGTCTCAGCTCATTAATCCATGACACCAGGTAGGATCTCCTGGGATTACATTTTGCATACACGTTCTATTTGCATTTTGTTTTAAAGGTCTCAGCAGTCGTTAGCCTCAACTTGCTCAAAATGGGAAATCAGGTATTTGGGCACCTGTTCCACTGGTGCTTTTTGCATGAACATCTTAAAGAGTTCACGATAGAACCAGGAACTAAACAGATTGGAGTTGAAGCTCAGTTTTAAGACACAGCTTCTCAGGTAACTGTGCTCCTGAAGCATTGTGCAGTGCCCCAGATAGAAGAAGAAACCAACTTGAATAAAAAACAAGTTAAGGTTCATTAGGTGAATCCTACTTGATGAGGTGCCAGGTACAGGGCTGAGAGCTGAGGAGGGTGTGGAGGGGGGAAGTCTGTTTGCGACGTAGTAGTGAAGATCATGTTGCATGGGAAGTTTGGAAACTGAAATGTTAAGTTAAATGAACGATGGAAAAAAAAGGTATAGTCAGACACTCAAGCTAATAGAAATATGCTAAAAACATGTTCAGAATATGTGAATGTCTATAAAGAATGCCAACAACATTTTAAGTTGCTAGCTCTGTGATAGGCGTCATCCTAAGTGCTTTAAATGCATTAACTCATCCTCATGATAATCTTATGATGTAGGATTGTTTTATTATAATTATTAATATTGTTTTATGATTAATATTAAAGGATATTAATATCATTTAATACATAAGGAGAATGAGGCAGAGAGAAATAGAACTTGTCAAAGGCCACACATCTACTGAACTGGACTTTAGCTCAGGCAGCTAGCTCTAGGGTCTGTGATCTTAATTACTAAGATACAACATTTTATATTGTTGAAAGCACTAGAGATAGAGGGAGGAACCTGGGAATGAGCTGACATTGCAGAGATTCTACAGTAAAAAAAAAATGAATAGCAATGACAATTTTCTTTTTATTTGTGCTTTTCAAAACTATACTTCAGGCTGGTGTAAGCTGGAAAATGTATGCTGCACATATAGGAGAAAATGAAAGAGAAGCATAGGAAAAATAAGAAGCAGAAAGAGGAATGCAGGGAAGGAACTTGATCTAGGACAACATACTTTCTACCCCACTTCCCACATAATGTATTCTAGGTTAGTGTTTGCCGCAAAGGCCCAAATGAGCATAAAGCAATACTGCTATTGTTAACCTACAGGATGCCATCCTATGGTTCCCCATTTAGTACTATTGCTTGTTTATGTTTCCTAATTAGCTTTAAGTTATCGCTTCTGCTCCCAGTCAATTAAAAGTGGTTTACAGAAAGAAAAAAGAATGTGTGATTAGGGTAATTCAGGAGGTAATTAGAATATTTTTGGACTCCCTGCTTTAATTATAATACCTTTTCATGTTTCCTTGTTCTGAGAGGAGTTACTGAATGTCATTAGAAATCAGAGAAGTTAGTTTTAGAATTTGAATAAAAGAGAGAACATCTCACTGCTTACTTTAGAATGCACTGGAGAAGGAAAGTCTGGTGATACTCAGCCTGAGTGTCAATCATTTTATATCCAGACAGTCCAAGTATAAAATGATTGATGCTTGTGAAAATAAGGGTTGTAGCTACTAACAGAGTCAGTATTTGACTTCTTTTCATTTTGCGCTAGTTGTACTATTTGCTAAATATATTAAAATATTCCAAGCACAAAAACATTCAAAAAGTGAACATCCTAGGATAACTTGGTAGATATAAGTCCCCAAATGTCACCACTGATTTTTTGCCTTTTTTATATCACCTGATATAAACTAATATGACTTAGCTGCTATTCTTTTGATCTAGGAGATTATTTATGTACCTTTGATGTCTTCCACATCTGGAAGAGTTTCTTTATTCTGTGCAAATCACTAACTTTTCTAGGTCTTAATCTTCTCTAAAATGTAATAAATAAGATAATAAATTTCTTTTCTTCTTTATTGTTTTCTAATGACATTTTGCTGAACGATGACTTTCTGTTCCTTCATGTATAGAGGTGCTTTAAGTAATATCTTATTTTAGAATGTTTTAAATTTAAATTTGTGCTAATGATTTCCATTAGTAATATCCAAATTTAGTATTCAGATAAGTATTAGAGTAAGATAGAATAGCCATTGTAGAATAACCAAATAAATATATTCATGCCTACATACTCCATCATAGGTCCAATATGTATAATTTTATACAAGCAAGCATGGTGTTGGGAAAATATTGTCAGAATGTTTTAAACATATCAATATTTATACTTATCAAAAAAGTAATTCTGTCCTCCTTGAAGCAATTGTCTTGGAAGGCTGTAGACTTTATTTCAACAGTTACACTACTGTTTTAAAATAGTATTTCAACTCATCTTCTGGAATTGCCTTTAGAATCTCTGACACTTTAAATGAATAGCCTCAATGCTGGAAAATTTTATCAACGATGAATGGGTTTGGTTGGTCCCAGAAAGACCAATTTTCTTATAGAGCTAATTGAATGACTCTTACGTAACACCAAATAGGTATTCCAAAATTGTTTTGAATAGGGACAGCATCATTGCAACATGTACACACATTTAAGCTGGAATATAATAAAATTTCTATGAACAACTTTCCCCAAGGGAATTACTATGAAGAATATCATTCATTGGGTAGTATAATGTCTAGGTTTTTCTTTTATAAATTCTTTGCTTTAGCATTTGTACATCATTTATACAGATATTTTCTATCTATAGAAATAGTATGAATATCTGTCATGAAATAGTCATAATGTATTGATAAATGTATCAATTTTATGTATTTTATGTATTTCAAGTATATATCAACACATTGCAAATTGTAGATTTATACACAGTTATCTGTGAGGTGAGACAGATGATTTCAGGTGATATTTTTCTTTCTATTCTGTCCAAATTGTGTGTGATATTTTATTTAATAGTATTTTTAAAAAGAAATATATTATTTGGTAAAATTATTACTCAACTATATTCCATCAAAATGTCATATTTTTTATGTCCTTAAAAGCCTTCTTATCCTCTATTATGAAGTGATAAAAGATTATAATTTGACAAAAATGGATACTAAAATGACTGATTTGAAAAGTATGTTTCAATAAAATTTAATTTAAAATGCAAAGCAAATATTAAAAAATCCCTTTATTATTTGGAAACTAAATTTTAATTTTTCCAACTCACCCTACATATTTCATATATATACATGCATATATATCTGCACACATATACACAAATATACATTCTATTTATTACTTTTGGTTATTTCTAGATATATACCATACTTTTTAGTGTTTCACTTTTAGTTTATATTGATAATACAGAAATTCCAGATCCTTAAATATTTCTACATGTTTTGATATAATTTGTATCTGTATTATAAATCTTCTTATAGCTAAGTAATTGCATTTGGTTAGTAAATCTGAATCATGTTCTTAACTCTCTGCTGAATCATAGTAGAAAGAGTTCCCTGAAAAAATGATTTTTCTAGAAAAATTATTCTAAAGATAAATTTAGTAAAACTATACAAATGTATAGTTAATGATCCTAGAAACTTAATTATACAAGGCATATTTGGAATAGATTTAATTTTAATTGAAAAACTTTGTTCATAATTTCATAGAAATGAATTACATTTCATTGGAAAAGGAAATTTGTACTATCCTAAATGGACTGTAAATGTAAATTTCCAAAGTAGTATATAGAACATTATTTTAGCATGTATGTTATTCATTGAATATCTATTATACGTTGGTCAAAAACCACACAAGACACAAAGAAAATTGATAAGATGTCATTATTCCCCTCAAGAGGAATGCATTCTATTAGGAAATATCCAATTGGCATGAAAAGAATTACTAAAATGTCATAGACACTATTATAAATGCTCATACAAATTCTATGAAAGAAAACATAAAGAAACTGCAGGAATTGAAGAAAAGAATTTCAGGAACAAGGCATTTTGATTGAACTTTAGTTTAGAGGCCTGTTATCAGTTGCTACATAAGAAATTATCCCCAAATTTAGCAACTTCGATATACATTTACTGTCTCACAGTTTCTGGAAATTAAGAGTCTGGGCACAACTTAACTAGATTCTCTCCTTCACGGTTTTATAAAGCTATAATCAAGATGTCAGCCCGGGGTCTGCAGTTTCATCTGAAGCCTCAACTGGGGAATGATCAATCCACTTGCAAGTTCACTCAGTCTTTGTTGGGAGGATTCAGTTCCTCAGAGATGGTTGAGCTGAGGGCTTCAGTTTCTCACTAGCTGTTGGTCAGAGCATACACTGTTTCTTGTGATGTGGGCCTTTTCAACACAGAGGCTTACATTTTCAGAGTGTGAAAGCCAAGTAAGGCAATAAAGAGAGTGTGTAAGCAAGATAGAAGACACACTCTTTTCTAACTTGATTATGGGGTGACATCCCCTCAGCTTTGTTAAATTCTATCGGATAGAAGCAGCCACTAGATGCAGCCTGCATTCAAGATGAGGGGTAATTGCACATGGATAGGAATTCAAGGAGATGAAGTCATTTGAGTGTCAACTTAAGAGCTCTGCCTACCATAGAAGTTAATAAAAAAGGTTTATAGATGTTCTATGGGAGAAGAAATGGACAAAAACTTTCAACTATATGTATTAAAGAAAAGTTTCTTGGGGTACTATCCATTTGGATTGATCCTTGGATTTGAGTTTAGACGCTTGTTAACACCCCAACAGATAAAAACATTTTCATTTTGCAGCTAGTTATTATTCAAGTTGGTCATATAGAATTCCTTTTGACCTAGGATTATACTATTAAGGGTAATTTCTATTCTTTGAGTACTTATTACATGCCAGCCACATGTGTGGATGATCTCATTTAGTACAATGATCTGCCTATGAAATAAATGCTATGTTTAAGGGAGAAAAACTGAGCACATCATTTAAAGGTATTTTAATGTAGCACATATTGAAGTAATAAATAGACCCCAACATGGAATGGCTCAATGCAATAGAAATTTACTTTTTGCTTACATAACATTTCGAGGACCACCCAGGCTGGCAATTATGGGGGATAAGGCAGAGGATCTGCCCCAATTTTTTATTTACAGACTTAGGCTGCTGATCATTCTGCTATCATCACCATGTGGCTTCAAAAGTTGCTGTACTAGTTTCCAGAAAAAGCATAGAGCAATTTATGTAGGCAGCTCTTCTGAGCCTAACCTGAACGTGACACACATCATTCTGTTCACATTCGAATTGTTAAAACTCCATCATTTGGCCATCCCTCATTGCAAAGGAAGTTTAGAATTGTAATCTAGTTCTATAGTTTAAGAAGGAATGGGAAATGTATTGCGGTGAACAGGTGGCAGTTTCTGCCATAAAGTAAGTGTTGAGGCTCTCAAATCACTGACGTCATTCAGTTTGAAAAATTGTATGTGCTAGACTGTAGTGTACTTACATATATGCCTGTGATCAGGGCATTTTGAGCTCCAGGTTCACCAGGAAATAGTTCAAACCACAGAGCAATTGTCTCTACCAAAAGCCAGAATACAAGAAGGTGGTGCGCTTAGTCCTACTTTAGGATAAGTTTCATTTAAGAAATTTTGTTGAATCACTCATTTTGACCTGAAGCTGCCTTAAGAAAAAATCTTAAGGAAGCTACAAATAGAAGTCTAGTTGCTGGAGTAATTTAAGAGTTCCTAGGATATAGACAGTACTTGCAGATGTATCGGAGAGCAGAGAAGGCTGAGGCACATTCATCATATTCATAATATTAAATATAGGCCATAGGGAATTTCATGGGCCTCATTTTGGTGGCATCCACTGTACTATGCCAGCACCTATGTAATATGTTTAAATCAAGAACAAGGTCAGAAAGCCCAAGAACTTTCTGCATCCTCTCTTAATTTTCTAATATTTTTAGAATATAATTTCTCTGGATTTTATTATTTTTCTAACACCTTCCATGAACATAAACCTATCTTGCTGGTGGATTATCTTTAACATGATAATGATACATTTTATCCCCTCACTAATATTGACTATATATGACTTCCATTAGTGATTCATTCATTTTATAAACACGAGTAATCCAATAACCCTATTTTTGTGGCCCCAGGTTTATTACCAAGTATTGAGAGCACTGTTTTAAATGCTCCACTGTCACATTTATCTATTTATTAGTTATCACCCATAGACTTCTGGTTAGAAAGAGCAGGGAATTAAAGTATATGTGATAGAATACATCCTTCTGACAAACAACTACTTTACCTACTTTGTAGTTGCCAAGAACACACATAACTCACTGTACTTCTCTATCCAAAATGCTCTTTTCACAGTTTCAGTGGTTTTTACTCCAACTAACACTCTGTGTTCCAGTTGTCACTGTCAAAAGTTGAGTGCATTATAAGGACTCTTTGGTGGAACCTGAGGATTCATTGTGGAGGGATCCAAATTTGTAAAAGCAATATGTTAATCACTATCAGGCCAAAGAGGAGACCATTCAGGATGGAGATACTTTCCTATGCAGCTGTCCAGCTACCCAAAGTTGTGGAGGGCATCAGGTGAGCCATCTTACTCCTGTGCCCATATCCAGATTTGAATCTATGCTGTTTCATTACCACACGCTAAGCTTCCGCCATCTATGCTTTCTCCCATTCATTTGCTCATTTATCCATATAGAAAATTTGAATATTTCATATAAGATGTGATGAACTTCCAAAGATGTCACGATCAATTTAAAGAAAGTCCAATGAATTCAGTCCGAAATAGGCAATACAAACAATTCTGACTGAGAACCTTTCTCTTCCTTTGGGATGTCCTCAAATTAGAGTCTATGGTACCCTAGAGGAAGGGGCGTAAGGGCTGTTTACATTAATTTGACCTTAATAGATTAATAATTAGTAACATAGTAATTTAAGTTATGTAGCCTTAATAGCTCCTTTCTAGCCATGAAAACAGTCAAAGACATCCACACAAGAATTATATTTTCTCTAAATTATAACCTCAGTGGAGCTTCTCTCTAAACTCTACTTGCTCCTTCTTACCTGAATGGCACTATTGGTCCTTCTTTTTGAATTAATTTCTTCCTTTCTGTCATAGCTCTGGATCTGATGTTTTAGATTATTTTTTTTCAACTTGAGATTGCTTCATCTATATTGTGCACCTTTGCTCACTCTCACACTTGACCCTGCCTCTAGACTCTTCAAATTGCCTGACACCGATGGCTGTCCACTTGGTGTAAAATATAAGGTTAAACTTTTCCTTGTATGTGTCTACGCAAATGCACAAAGTGCAGCACAGTTTCCATAGTGCTAGTAACTGGGAATATTCTTTACAGTCTGCATGACCCCGGGAGGAATTTCCATGACCAAAGTAAAGAAGCCCTAAGGCACATTATCAGGGCTAGGCAGGAACAAAGAGGGACATTTCCATCCAATCCCACTGTGTGCTTGTGTCAAAAACTTGATGTCTTAACAGAGAGGATTCTGCATGCACCTCTATACTATGCCAAAGATAATGTCTGAACTGGACAGAACCATTACACACCCTTATCGCCATCAGAAACTCTCTTCTACATCTATTTGAAGACTATTTTTCAAGAACACAACTTGAGCCAATCACAGAAAGGTACAGACAATGCAGCATTTCCTCGTGTTATGGTGATTTAGTAGTAGGGAAGCTTAGAGATAGGGATGAACAAATTCGTATGCAGTGCACTCTGAAGTCGTAGTTTTTACAAGCAGTGGAAGGACTACAGATCATTTTCAAATAATTAGTGAATTACTTGAAATAACTCTGTGTGGTCACATGATGAGGCAGTGGGAGAGGGAGACCCCTTCTCAGTTCAGTGGCACATACAAAAGAGATAGTATTACACAGTGGTCAGGTGCCTAGGTTATTTAACCTCTTCATGCCTCAGTTTCTCCGTAGGTTTTTCTGTGAGGCTTAAATGAGTGAAATCACCTAACACACTTAGAATGGTTTCTGGAACATAGTAATCATTCAGCAACTGTCAGTTATTGGCATTAGATAACTAGTAATTGTACACTAATAATTCACGTGGGGAAAAAACCAGCCTTCTGACTTAAAGTAGATACTAACAGCACTTGTGCAGGCTGTGAGTGTAATTAGGAAAAATCCTCCTATCCTGAATATTGGCCAACTAGCCTGACTAACCCTTTTATTATAGAGTGTGTGAAACATACCTGTTCATTCTTTTACACACACATACACACATAACACAAATACACACACTTACCAGGAAGGCTATAGAAAGAATCCACATCATAAACTAAGATGAAAAATACATTAACTCGAGACAGAAAGCAAAAATAAACTTTTGAGAGATTTCCTGTAGCAAACAGAAATTGGGGAAAGCAGATCTTATAATCATTATTAAATGGAAGAACATGAACGCTGAAAGAGGAGATGAAATATTAAATAAGACAAAATAGTCTCAGTTGAAAGAGATGCTGAATGAATAGCAGGCAGATGTAAAAGAGAGCAGGATGAAACAAGGAATTATTGTAGGGAAACTAAAAATAAAATATCTGAATATATATCAACTTTAGAAATAAAAAGAGCAAAATCGACGCTACATAAAATTAAATCAATGATTAAGGAAATCTTGAGAAACTTGCCCAGAGCACAGAGCATAAAGACAAAGAGATGAAAGACAAGAGAGAAGATTAGAAATATGAAATAGAAGGATACAAAATTGCATTCATGGCCAATTGGTATTTTGGAAGAAGGGATTTCACCAATTTGGACAAGAGCAATATTCTTCCGTCTAAATTGGCCATAGATATGAAGGAGGGGGAAAAATAACTTTTTTTATCTGGAAAAAGATAAAAGTCTACGGATTGAAAGATTCCATTCTGCAAAAAAAATCCTTAATATATATTTATGGAATTGCTAGTTCAAACAAAAAGGAGCTAGGTTTATTTTTGGAAAACAGTAACAAATTAGAATTCTGTCTTAAATATCAAAGATGAAAAATTGCATACTAAGGTCTCTGAGAAATTATTGCTATAATTCAGTGTTTTCCAAATTACTTGATCATGAATTTCCTTTTTTTGAGTAATACCAATTAACATTGTGCAAAAGTAGTGTTTCATACAATACAATTTGATAAATGCCAACCAATCATATGCTGTAAACCTTTGGGGGAATAAATGTTACATAAATATACCTCTACAGAGCTGTAGATCAAAAAAAAAAAATTGAGATCCCTATCTGTATAACTTGCTAGTGTTGCCATAACAAAGTTTCTCACAATTTTTCAGGCTAGAAGTTTAAGATCAAGATGTCAGTGAAGTCAGTTTCTTCTGAGGTCTCCCTTCTTGGCTTGTAGATGGCTGTTTTCTCCTTGTGTCTTCACACAGTCTTCCTTTTGTGTGTGTATGTGTGTGTGTGTGTGTGTGTGTGTACTTCCTAATCTCTTCTTATCTGGATACCAGTCATATTGGTTTAAGTCCCACCCCAATAACCTCATTTTAACTTAATTACTTCTATAAAGACTTTATCTCCAAATACAGTCATATGCTCAGATACTGGGAGTTAGGAATTCAATATATGAATTTTGAGGGAGGGACAAAATTCAGCCCATAACACTACCAAAAAAAAAAAAATAAAACTTTTCTCTCAGACTTCCAGCCAATTTTAAAAACCAGAAGATGTGGAACAATTTATTCAGAGTTTTGTGGAGCAAAAAGAAGTGTATAATCTAATAATTGTATATGCAGTCATGCTGTAACACATATATAAAGACATTGATTTACATAAATTTTCAAAGCTCAGATTTATTCCTATTGATCAAGATATAAAATTCAATAATTATGAAAACTTTTTTTTTTTTTTTTTTTTTTTTTTTTTTTTTTTTCAAAGAGTCTAACAGTATATCTTGTTAGATACAGTATGTCCTCATAATGTATACATTATTTCTTGTACAATGATATGAAATAATATGGGAAATATTCATGATAAATTATTAAGTGAACAGTGCAAGTTAAAAACAATAGTTTCATATTTTTTTCCCCACCCCCCCTTTCCCGAGTCAGCACCTTCAAATGTTACCACTCCCCAAACGGTGCGCAATGCACTCATTGTGTAGGCATACCCCCATCCCCTCCCCCACCCCCCACCTCAGTCTAATGTCCAATTGGTGTCGTTTCCAGATTTGTATTTAGGTGATGATCAAGGAAACCAATTTTCTGGTGAGTACATGTGATGCTTGTTTTTCCATTCTTGGGATACTTCACTTAATATAATGGGTTCCAACTCTCTCCAGGAGAACCATAGAGATGTTGTATCTTCATCATTCCTTATAGCTGAGTAGTATTCCATGGTATACATATACCACAGTTTACTAATCCAATCATGTATTGATGGGCATTTGGGTTGTTTCCACATCTTTGCTATTGTGAATTGTGCTGCTATAAACATTTGGGTACACGTGCCTTTGTTACAGAATGACCTTTTTTCCTTTGGGTATATGCCCAGTAATGGGATTGCTGGGTCAAATGGCAGGTCTACTTGAATCTGTTTAAGATACCTCCATAATGCTTTCCACAGAGGTTGCACTAGTTTGCAGTCCCACCAGCAGTGTATTAGTGTTCCTGTCTCTCCACACCCACGCCAACATGTGTTGTTTTGGGTTTTTTTGATAAAGGCCATTCTCACTGGGGTTAAGTGATATCTCATTGTGGTTTTGATTTGCATTTCCCTGATGATTAGAGATGTTGAACACTTTTTCATATGTTTGTTAGCCATTTTTATATCTTCTTTTGAAAAATTTCTATTCATGTCCTTTGCCCACTTTTTGATAGGGTTGCTTGATTTTTTCTTGCTGATTTTCCTGAGTTCTAAATAGATTCTTGTTATCAGTCCTTTATCTGATGCGTAGTATGCAAAAATTTTTTCCCATTCTGTAGGTGGTCTGTTTATTCTCTGGACTGTTTCTTTGGCTGTGCAGAAGCTTTTTAATTTAATCATGTCCCATTCATTTATTTTTGTTGCTGCTGTGATTGCCTTGGGGGTCTTCTTCATAAATTCTTTGCCTAGGCCAATGTCTGTAAGAGTCTTTCCTACATTTTCTTCTAGAATTCTGATTGTATCACGCCTAAGGTTTAAGTCTGTTATCCACCGTGATTTGATTTTTGTGAGAGGTGAAAGCTGTGGGTCCTGTTTCAGTCTTCTACAAGTGGCTAACCAATTCTCCCAGCACCATTTATTGAATAGGGATTCTTGTCCCCAGAGTATATTCTTTCCCGCTTTGTCGAAAATTAGGTGACTATATGAGGATGGTTCTATATTTGGATTTTCTGTTGTGTTCCACTGGTCTGTGTCCCTGCACTTGTGCCAATACCAGGCTGTTTTAAGAACCACGGCCTTGTAGTATAGTTTGAGGTCTGGCAAATTAATACCTCCCATTTTGTTTTTGTTGCTTAAAATTGCTTTTGCTATACGGGGTCTTCTTTGATTCCATACAAAGTGTATAATTATTTTCTCTATGTCTGTAAAGAATGATGTTGGTAATTTAATAGGGATTGCATTGAAAACTTTTTATAAAAAGAAGTGCACAAAATGGTAGCCATGTTAAAAATAGGAATTGAGAAAGTAGGTAAGTGATATAAAAAAATGCAACACTGATTAGACCTTGAATTTGAAATTCCAGGGATACTAAGTGAAGGGGTGGAGAGGAGTTAAAATGATCAACTTAATACTTTCATTTTATTTTAGTTATGTCAATAGGTATGACTTAATTTTTGATGTTAATAGCTAGTATGTATATTTGTTCCTTTTTCCTTAAAGGTAAACATTTGTAGAAACACAAAACAAGTGTATGATAATTTCCACATTATAAGAGAACTTTTGGTGTCAGTACTCTTTTACACTCTTAAAAATGATTTTTATTTTTGAATTTTTTGAGGTCTCACAAGAGATTTTGTTTGTGTGTGTTATATATGTTAATACTTACCGTATTAAAAATAAAAGCTGGAAAAATTTTAAGACACAGTAGTAGACAAGTATACATTCCATTAGACATCATTACTTGTCATGTAGTTTCTGGAAGACTCTAATGTACACTCATGAGAAAATGGGATTCAAATAAGGTGAATGTGTTAGTATTATATGTTAGTATTAGTATTATAATAGTTAGTTTATTATTAGAAATAGCTTTGACTTTGTGGACACCTTGAGAAGATCTGGGAAGTCCCAGAGTTTCTCAGATCATTTATAGAGAACTACTGATTTAAATAAAAAGTAAAAGAATAGGAAACACCAATTAATCCAAAAAGAAGTTAAAAAAAAAAAAAGACCAAGCTTTGTCTTACAGAAGATATTATAAATAAAGATTAGGAATAAAAATTGATTAAAACTTTAGATGCAAAAGCATCTGCAGATTGGTCTCTCCTTTTTTTGCTCCAAAGAGATTGGCCTTCAAAAATCCACCAGTGGACTCTGTTTTCCAAAATTTAAAGGACATATTTCAGTCATCATGTTTCCTAACTGCTGATGACACTCCCAAAAATGTTCCTTTTCATAAACATCTCTCCTTTCTCTGTCTCCTTGATGCTCTTTTGTGCCAGTTCTTCTCATATTTCTTTCATCATTATTTTTATTTGATTAGTTGGTTATTTTTGTGTGTTTGTTTGTTTGGACTTCTCACTATTCCATTAGGTAATCTGCTTCCTCTGATCAACACTTAAACGTCTCTCCTCTGATTTCTGTTTTTCACCCTCTTTTCTTTTAACAGTTTCTTCAGGACATCTCATTCACTTTCCTGGATTAATAATACCTTTTTGATGATCCCTTCAAAATTTTTTGTTTATATATCTATATATTTTTATGTAAGTTCATATATCACATTGCTTGTATATGACACACCTGCTTGAATATAAAACAGGCCTTTCAAATGCAACATATTCAAAACGGTACCAAGAAACTTTCTCGTCTCAAAACAGTTTTTCCTTATTCTCCATTCAATTATTCATTAAGTCTCTTGATTTTTACTTCACAGTTGTTTTACAAATCCATTCTCTTCTTTTACCCTCTATTTCTAATGCACTAATTCAGAACTTTGTCATACCTTGCCTGAACTGCGGCCAAACCCTCTTCTGTGGTCTCCTACCCAAGATTCTAGCCTTCCTTTGATCTACATTCAGAGAAATCCTCCTAAAAGCCAAATGCTGCTATTTTAACTCAAATTTAAAGCCTCCATCTCCCACAAAGCATCTTAGTATGATATACAAGTCCCACTGTCTACCTCTGTCATGTAATCTCTGCACATTCTTCACCCTGCAAGTTATAACTTATGATTTTCATATACAATGCTGCCTGTTTAAGATGTCTTCCAAAGTTTTCACTTGAATAATTCCTATCCTTTAAGATTCGTTTTACATATCATATCCTCTGAAGAAATCTTACTGTTGGGGCCAAAGGCTTTCTTATAAGTGTCTCATCATATTTAAATGGTATCTATATGGATTCTTTTCTGTCACTAAATTGTAAACTCCTTAGGGGCAGAAACCAGGACATATATTTTATACCTTCCATGCCAAGCATGAGCTAGTACTTAGGTTGTGAGCATAAATGCTTAAGTGACTTTAATTTAATTCCAAAAAAAAAAAAAACCCCATCATATGTCAATGAAATATAGTAGATAAACTAGAAATACGTCCCTGACTATGTAATATTAAATAAGTAATAAAGATGGAGTTAGTCAATAGAGAGGGCTGGTAAAAAGGATTAACCTTTAGAAAAAAGTAAAATTAAAAAAATAACAACAACAAAGTAACACTATCATAAATTAAAGGATTAAAATAATATGTGAAATAGTAAAGTAACCATAGGGAAACATCGGGAATCACCAATTTGAGAACAGGGGAGTTCTTTCAAAACATGAAATATATTTAAAGAATAACAGCAAGATACGAAAATGAACCCATGGCAGTTTTAAAGTTCTCTAGATACCTAAATAAATGTTAGAGCCCCTCCCACCAAAAAACCCTAAAAAATTTAATAAGAATAATATTTTCAATAAAAGTGATAAAACATGTCTTCCTTTATATATGAAAACATTAAAACAAACAAAAAATCAAAATACAAATAAAATCTGGAAATAATATGCTCAGGGAGCTCACAAAAGATGAAATAGAAATGACCGATAAGCACGTTTTTAAATGTTCAACCAAAATTTTTTAAAGTATATGACATTTTTATGAAATTAGCAAATGAAAATCATAATGTCTAATGTTTGTGATGGTCCAATGAAATTGATCTTCTCATGATGTGCTAATGGCATTGTTAATAAATGCTATAGACTTTGAGAAAATTTTTGACATTAAATGCCAAAATTGATAAATATTTTTATCTCATTTAAATTAGTCTGTTCCTAAAACTCTGTAAAAATTAAAATGTAATCCAAAATATTGCAATAGCTATATATAGAGGTGAACATGTTGATATTTATAATAAAAAGCAAGATAAACAAACACATGTAAATGTTCAAACGTAGAGAAACTCTTATGAAATATATGATATATTTACTTCAAAGACTATGATTCAACTATTAAATGATTTTATGTATGCTTTTAACAACATGGAAAATGCTTATATTGGAATTTTGAGGTAAAACAGCATGTAAAATTGCACATAAAATATGATAAAAACTGCACTTTTAAAGTCTGATTTGCAAAAGAAAAAAATACTGAGGAAAAAGTCATCAATATGATGAAACTGATTTAAGAAATGAGATGTTTCTTTGTTTTCTTTCCTCCTAAATTTTTAGTAATGTGACCATACTGCTGTACAATAGAATAAAGTAATACAGCTTTTTTGTTGTTGTTGTTTTTAAAGATCTGCAACACTTCAAATATCAGGGATTTTGTACCATTATAGTAATATCAATAGTTTTATCCTTGATATGATATAAAATCTTGTTAACAGAACTTTCCGGCTGTGTTTAAATTTTTTCTCCTTTAATTATGATATTTTGGGGCTTACATACCAAGGTGCTGATATAGAAATTTAGGTTCATGTTTCTAGTACAAATAATTTTTCTATTAAAAATATTTTTTCTTTACCTCTATATACACCATCTCAGATCTCTCTGGGAATTTTGGCATCTAACTTTGAAGTAGTTAAAAGCTTTGGATTTGAAACCATACTGCCTAGTTTTGGTCATCTTAGCTCTGCCACTTACTAATAGTGTGATCTTGGGCAAGTCATTTAACGTCATTGTCTCTTAGTTTCCACATGTGTAAAATAGGGATAATAATGGCACTCACTACATATCATTCATGGGACTAAAATGATTAAAACATATAGAGCATTTAGAACAGTGCTGGGCACATACTAAACAGTAAATAAATGTCAGCTATTAACTATTATTACCATAATATAATACAGTACAATAAGTATATGTATATATGTGTACTATACATTATATAATTATATGTATATTATTATGAATTTTTCACATGCATTATTCATTTGAAATCCACCACAAGCCTGTGAGAGACATAGGGCTGGTAGTATAACTATTTTTGCATATAAGAAATCTAAGTCTCACAGCAATTGTATCCCTTGCCCAAAAAAAGCAGACATTTACCCCATTGGTAGAAATGTAAATTGGTACAGCTCTTATACAAAACAGTATGGAGGTTCCTGAAAAAAATAGGACTAGAACTATCATATGATTCAGCAATCCTACTTCTGAGTATATAGCCAAAGGAAATGAAATCAGTATCTGGAAGAGATACCTGTGTTCCCATATTCACTGCAGCATTATTCACCATAGCCAAGATATGGAAAATATGGGATGTTCGTGTGTGTGTGTGTGTGTGTATATATACATATATATATATATATATATATATGTATCTGTGTATGTATTGTACACAGGTATTTATGTATGCACACAGGTGTGTGTATATAAATAGGTATCTGTGTATGTATAATACACACACAAGGGAATGTTATTCAGCCTTAAAAAGATAGAAGTCCTATCATTTGGGACAACCTGGATATACTGGAGGAAATTACATTAAGTGAAATAAGCCAGACACAGAAAGACAAATACTGCATGATCTCACTCATATGTGGAATCTGAAGAAGTCAAACTCATGGAAGCAGAGGGTGGAATGGTGGTAACCAGAGGTAGAGGGGTGAGAAAAATGGGTGATATTGGTCAAAGGGTACAAAGTTTCAGTTATGCAAGGTGGGTAAGTTCTGGAGATATAATCCATGTAATGGTGACTATAGTTAATAATACTGTGTTGTATACTTAAAATTTGCTAACAGAATAGATCTTAAATGTTTTCACCATACACATATGGACATACACACACCCCTAACTATGTAAGGTGGGTGTATATGTTAATTAGCTTAATTGTGGTAAGCATTTCACATGTATAGGTCTATCAAAACATCACATTGTATACTTTAAATATATACAATTTTTATTTGTCAATTACACCTCAAAAAACCTGGGGAAATAAAAAACTATACATTTACTTGATAAAATACACTGACTTGTGAATATTCCAAAGTTGCCCCAGGGCTCAGGCTTATCATGACCCAAACATCTGAGTGAGGTGAATTTCCTGGCCAAAGGCAAGAAGCCAGGGATTTCTGAGTGTGTTCATTTCTCATTTCAATAAAAGCAGGTGTATATTTATAAATATTTAACAACAGGCTGGGCCAGGAGAGAGTTCTGATTTATAACATTTGCCTACTTCCTCTTTCTGTGGTGTAAACACCCCCACTATGGTCAATTTCAAGATACCCATCTGACATCCTGGAATGTAGAGTTTGGAAAAGATGTGCATAGTCAGTTCTCCCTAACAGGACACCACTAAACATAAAGGAAGAAAAATGGCTGGTCTGAGCATTTAAATTAATATTAAGGCTATTTCTCTGACAATATTGTATAGGAATTATTGTTAAATTCAGCTGTTTTCACTTAAGACTTTAGAGCCCTCTCAGATTAGAATAACTATGTAATTATATCCCCCAAGTCACATCTTTTTCTTTCTGTGTTTTGGTGTAGCCCTGAACCATACACAGATGTTTACCAGTTTATCATTTTCAAAACACACATAAGGAAGCATTGTATGTTCTGAGATCTTTATTGGGATTCTTGGCTAACAAGAAAATCACATTTATCAGTACTGCTCTGTACTCAGGGCAGGTGAAGGAAGGATGCTCAGATCTCTATTCAGTGATCTTCCTCTGACCTTATCAAATGTAGATGCCACCCTTTTTCAGAAGGGCAGATTTCTTATTCCTCTGCATTCAAGTGTTATGGGTCCTTGCTGGCATGAGTGGCCTGGACATTGCTGAAAGGTCAGAGGGAGGCATATTTCCATGGTTCCCTTAACACCCCTGTGAAAACTCAATGTATTCAACATAGATTCTCTACTAGTTACAGGGGGCTTGGGAGAATTCAGGTTACTTTTTGACGTATCTTGTGAAATGGCCAAGAGCTATTAACTCAGAACTGACAGGTCAGGAGCTCCTAGATCCTTTACAAACAGGAGTATGCATTTGAATAATCGTGGGTTCCCAGACTGGGCCACTGGCAAAACAGCCTTTAAAGGGCACAATACAGTTGCTTGTTGTGTTCTTGTTTTAAATACCATTGTACCATTTTGCATTTACTGAAAGAAAATATCCAGATGACTAAACTGATACTTTATTGTTAAATTTCCCAATGCCCTAGACATATATTTAGTTATGGATCAGACTGACTTAGCAGAGTATAATTGGGTTATCTACAAGTCTGGTTCTTATACGAGGCACCAATGTTCCAAATTCGCAAAATACAAGATAGAATTGCCCGTTGAACTCTTCAAAGATCATTGGTGATTAGAAAATCCCTCCTCCACTGACATGTGGAGAAAGTGACAATGCTGGAAAGCAACTGCTCTTGATTAGAAAGGCCTGATCCTCCTCTTCCTTTTCATTTTCATACTTTCACACCCTCCTCCCATGTTCCACAGCTTCAAAACAGTCACTCAGGGACTGGCTTCTAGATTTTTCTGTATTGAGTTTGACAGTTGAAGCTTAATGATAAGTAACCTGCCTGCAGCAGAAATAACTTTATCTTGTGCAATATGGTAAGCCTTTGCCCTGGTAGTAGAAGGAGTGAGAAAAGTACTATTCATTAAAGAACTTTATGTAAATGTATTGCAGCGTGGGTACCACAATAACATGCCATGCTTACAATACTGCAGCATCTAACATTCACTCCAGCTTTTATTTTTTATTTTTATTTTTGTATTCCTAAGAAATATTACTTAATAAACTAAAAAGAGAGGAGAAACTGTTAAAAAAAAATCTGAGTGTTTTCACGTCAATTTGTCATCCTCTAAAAGCTGACCTGAGACAAGGATGTAGGTGAAGTAGTTAATTTGGGAGGTGAATCCAGGAAGCACAGTGAAAAATGAAGGAGTAAGAAAGAAAGGAAGGAAGGATGGAAGGCTATAAAGAGGATGTGTTAATGGGTAGTTTACCACTGTGAACAACTGGAGTTCAGTCCCCCTGGGAATCCTCAGAAAGACAATGTAAGCACACCTCCATGGCAGAAGACATATTGGATACTTAGCCATCTTCCTTCTCTCAGTGGCTCAGGGTGGCTCTTGTGGACTTTAAAAACAAGACACTTTGGGCTTGCCCTTTACTCCAGGTGGACATGACCTCAGGCAGAGACCCTGGTGCATAAGGTAGTATGTTGCATATACTGACTTGCTACAGTATATGTAGTAGCTGTGTAGCAAAGCTGCAGGTGAACCTGGAGTGGGCTGAAGGGTTGTGACAAACACTGACAGTATCTGCTACAGCACTCCTAGTTCAAGCATGGCTGGAACGTGGCAGTAAGGAATCAAAAGTCAAGAACTAAGGAATTAAAAAAAACCAAAAACTGCTTGTGGAAAGGAGAAGATGGCACCTATTGAATAAGCCATATGAACCCTCTCTTCCCAGTCTTCCTCTTGAGGCCCTTCTCCTCTCAGGGATTCCCTGACCTCACATGGAACTCCCACAGCTGCAGTCACATGGGCCCACAAGTCCTGGCCACTTCTTCATTCCCTCCCCTGAGCCCTCCCCTTCCCTTATCAAAATTAAACTTACCGGCCCTGTTGCCCATTTCATCAGACTTACTTTCCACTCTCAGAAGCAACATATTACTGCCAGCTAAACTCTCGTGTACTGTTAATAGAAGGTTGTTGATTGGTATATTATCTTGCCCAAGGATATTTATACTTTGTCAGTAGACCCACAGATATTTAATGCATTAAGGGAACAATTAATGATATGCTTTTAGATAAAATGGTAGGTTGATGGTAGAGGAATTTGGAGGAATAGGTACCTTCTTAATTCTTTATGAGATCTTTTCCCCTAAAGGGTTTGATTAAGAAATATACTCCTATTTGAAGACTCACAGTGAATGACATTATATTGAAATACCTGAGAAGTCCAGCTTTAAATATACCTTTTATTATTAGTTGTCCCCAACATATTTTACTAAAGAACAATTTAAACAATGTTTAACCTATTTTCTTCATTGCCTTTTAAAACATATGCCATATACAAACACATACATGCAATATATATATATTTATAAAACAATAATAATAATCTATCAAATACCTGTGAATCCACCACACAATCCGTGAATGCAGAATTTACCAATGGCTCGGCAGGCAGCTACATGCTCTTCTTTGTACCCCTTTTTACCTCACTCCCAGAAGTAACTAACTCTACCCTAATTTTGCATTTATCATTGCTTTGCTTTTTTTAAGAACAATAGTTTTTATTACATATGACTAATGAATAAAAAATACATTGGTTATTTGTGTTTGTTTTCAAAATTTATAAAAACGTTATATGTAGTATTCTGGGACTTATGACTTTTTAAAATTTATTTATTTATTTATTTTTATTGTTTTTAGACAGAGTTTCACTCTGTCACCTGGGCCAGAGTGCCGTGGCATCAGCCTAGCTCACAGCAATTTCAAACTCGTGAGCTCAAGCAATCCTCCTTCTTCAGCCTCCCGCATAGCTGGGACTACAGGCACTCGGCCACCATGCCCAGCTAATTTTTGTCGTTGTTGTTTCTATTTTTAGTTGCCTGGCTAATTTGTTTTCTATTTTTAGTAGAGACGGGGTCTCCCTCTAGCTCAGGCTAGTCTTGAACCTCTGACTTCAAGTGATCCTCCCGCCTCCACCTCCCAGAATGCTAGGATTACAGGCATGAGCCACCATGCCCAGACTAAAATTTATTTTTTAATGTTACATATTTAAGAGCCATCTAAACGGTTGCATGTAACATGTAGCTGCAGAGTATTTCTTTTCATTGCTATATAAAATTACATGATAAATATATTTTAGTTTATCCAATCTCCTATTTATTTATTGAATTTTTTCCAGTATTTTGTTACTATGAGTAATGTTTCTATAAATGTTCGTGTACCTGTTTCCTGGTATACCTGTGCAAGAGTATGTACATTAATGTGCAAGTGATGATTTATGTACCAAGATATAGCTATATATGAAAACGTTCAACTTTACAGAATAATGATCATTGTTTTCAGAAGTCCGTGAGAATGAGCCAGGCTGTTCTTTATCCAGCATGCTGAGTTCCACCAGAACTTTGTCACATTTTGTTATTGTAAGCAAACTCCAAGGATTGAAGAAGGTAACCTCCTAAAGCAAAGTCAGCATTCAAGCTCATTTGTATTCAAGTATTCTGTATCTGAGGGGGAAAAAAAAGTATTAAACAAAGCAAAACTAAACAGAAAACAAGAGAAAAGGAGTGCTTTTTTTTCCTCTCAAAAGGGTACTCTGTTTGGAAAAAGGGAGACAATTGTACCATGCATCCTCAAACTCTCCTGGAATTCTTTCATGTCACTCTCTCCCAGCTTTTGGGTAATTTGGAGCTCAGCAAATGCACACAAATGTCATGTGCAACCCATAAAGGACTGAAGACAGCTGGATATGCCAGCCTCGTTAGAGATTATCATTGGAAAGGCTCCCATGGTTGGCAAATAATAGAGATTTTTTTCAGGCAACAATGGATTCTATGCATGTCAGAACTTATACTGGGCAACCTAGTCTTCAGTGGTGGTTCTATTACCATGTTAAGTTTAAGCATATATCAGTAGGCTATAGTAGAGATAGCTGCCTTTGCTTAATTGACTATTTCAGTCCTAATGTTTTCCTTGAGACGTAATCATTTCATATGGGCATAAACTCATCTAACAGATATACTGAGTGTGTGATTGACTTGTATCTTTCCATAAAAGTTGTTCCATATTGATGTGGCTTTGCTGCTATAGCTCAAGTGGTCCAATGTCCTAAATGAATAGCTAGGCCATTAAGATAGTTTATTAATTTGTACAAAGGTATATTTTTATCAATATCGGGACGATGTGGTATATGGTCAGGAAAACCATCTGAAGTTCGCCTACTGTGGGAAGCATCAACTGCTGTAAAACATCAGCAACTTATCATCATTATGGCATATGGCATTCCTTGAGATTTTCCCATGTTGGAGGGACACTATTTTAGCAATAAATCATGGCAAGTCTTGTAGGCTAACACTGAGTCAGAAGATTGGGCAAAACAGTAAGTAAGGCTGTCTATGGGATAAGTATTTGTTTATAAAATTTGCTAAGATGTTGATAATGTTATTTCCATTGCACAATGCAAAATTTGGGAGGCTTGTCTCATCTAATGGGTGTTTAATGCAAAACTCATCCACAGGGGAAAAAGATCATCGGGTCAGAGTGTCTTAGACAAATTAGACGTTGCTACTCAGCCCAGATGCCAAGTATAACTGGGGAAGTCTAATTGCCAAAGGTTCCAATAAGCTGTGAGATTGTTCTCAGCCACTTATGGTGGACTTAAAGAGATAAGCAGCTCCAGGACAGAGCCTGTTTTATTGTTGCCTGAACTTCTTCCAAGTTCTTATAGGCACCTTTTCTCAAATTTGGCAGTATTTGGTGAGTTGGTATAGAGGCTATAAATTCCATTTTTATTTTTTTATTTTATTAATTTTTTTTTTGAGACAGAGTCTCACTCTGTTGCCTGGGCTAGAGTGAGTGCCGTGGCATCAGTCTAGCTCACAGCAACCTCAAACTCCTGGGCTTAAGCGATCCTACTACCTCAGCCTCCCGAGTAGCTGGGACTACAGGCATGCGCCACCATGCCCGGCTAATTTTTTGTATATATATATTTTAGTTGTCCATATAATTTCTTTCTATTTTTAGTAGAGACGGGGTCTCACTTTTGCTCAGGCTGGTCTTGAACTCCTGACCTCGAGCGATCCACCCGCCTCGGCCTCCCAGAGTGCTAGGATTACAGGCGTGAGCCACCACGCCCGGCCTAAATTCCATTTTTAGAGCACTCTATTTCTAAATCCAAAGAAGCCCATCTAAGTTGGGCTTCATTCTTTATATATACATATATATGTATATGTATATAAACATATATATAAACATATCTACATATTTTTTTAAACAGAGTATGTTTAAACTGTTGCCTGGGCTAGCAGGCAATGTCATCACCATAGCTCATTTTTTTTCCCCCGCACACTTGTGGTTTTCATTTTTGAAGTATCTCTTTCTTTTTTGGGAATCCATCAGTTTAATTCCTGACAGTTTTTGTTTCATGCTCATTTGTTAATGCATTTTGTTTCTTTAAACATTCCATAATTATTTGAATTGTCTTGTAACTCTAATATTAGTATTTGTTAGTGTCTAAATCATTTTTTATTGTTTCTTTTACTCTTTCACATCATAGCTGGCTTCCCATGGTTTGATGATCTTCATTTGTAAGTGCTTCATTCAATCTTTATCTGTTTTGTGAGCCTAAATTGGGAAAACTTTCCTCCAAAAAGTATTTTCATTTGTGGGTGACTGGAAGAGATATCAATCTGAATTTTGCAAGGGAATCTCAGTCCTAACTTCGCTATCATACTGGAAGAGCCTCAGCATCTTGATAACAATGCTGCTATTGGCCTCTTAACCTCTCATCTTTCTGGTCCCAGCTCCACTTCATCAGTATGGTTCCAGTTTGCAGTTAGTGTATACTTGTATGAGAGGGACAGGGAGGTCTTGAAGACCTTCCCTTTATCTTAGCAAACTACCATTACTTCAAAGACTACCTTGTGCACCAAAAAGCATTTTCTTTGTTTTTTTTTTTTTTTTCAATAGAGGAAGAGTCCACTAGAATATCTAAACAACCAGAATGCCAGGAAGAGAAGTATAGAAATCTTTCAGTAGTAATATAGTTAATATACATTAACAATTTGGGGATACTTGTGTTTTAAGGTACACAGCTTAGGAACTAATAAAATACCCAAAACACCAGATTAGATTTCGGAGGACTTAGGTTGGAATCCTTTTTATCACTATTTTATTATGATTAATTTGTTACCCTATATTGGTTCCTCTATTAAATGCACATCTATGCATACATTTTCTCTCTCTTAGGCTCAATATCCTCTTCTATCAATCTATTTGTTTAATTCTTTGAGTAAATAGCAACTAGAAAAAGTAACGTGTTTGAGTTTCAAGCCTATACAATTTTTCTCTGGTGATTAAGAATAAAGTGACAAAAAGTTTGTAAAGAAACAAGATGATTAATAGTTTGGATAGTCCACAAAATAGTCTTCTGTCATTTTTGATGATGTTATTGTCTATTTAAGATTTTTTTTTCTTAAATGAGCTTAAAAACAGCTCTCTATTCTTCTACTGGGTGAGTCTTCCTTGATTTACACAAGATGAAATCAGAAAATAAATAGAAATTTTTATATGTTCACTATGTAATTGATGGAGAGTTATGAATAAGCCAGGAATATGGACTCTCTGTTCTGGAAGACAATGTATATAAATATCCTTTTTTGATCCATTGTAATGATTTATTTTGAGTCACTAGCTTTATTAAAAATTACTTATGCATAGAATTAATATGTTTGATTTTTATTAAATGAGCCAGAATGTTTTAAGATTACTTTTATTTTATAACTCAATCATTTTCCTCAATCTTTAAGAATATTGTGATGTATGGACATATCTAATTAAAGGCAAAATTAAAATGTGAATTCTTCAATTTAGTTTTTTCTAAGAAATATTTAAGCACATAAAAGAATCTATAGCTGTATCTATGTTCTTTTTTAACATACAAATTTTTCCTTAATTTTTTTGATTGGAATTTAACTCTATACCTCATGTTTATCCATATCAACATATACATAAGTCCTCAATTTTAAAGGACATTTTATAAATGTACTGCTACTCTAGATACGTTGTTTCAAGTTTTATTTATTAAAGTCATGCTGAAGTGAATATTGGAATGCATGTCCTTGCTCATTTGGACAAATCATCCATAGGAAAAATTCTTAGAAGCAAAATGCCAGATTAAAAGGTAAATTAATTTCTTCTCAAAGAAGTCACACAAATTACATTCTCCCTAATAGCTTGTGGGATTGCCTACTTTCTATATCTTTGCCAACACTGTATATTATCAAATTCAATTTTTGTCATTCTGGTAGTGGTAAGATGTGATGATATTTTTTCTTCAATTCCCTATTCCATACACATTCCCTGTCTCTGTTCTCTGCTTCTAAAATCTTATGTGTTAAAAAAAAAATCTTATGTGTTGTATTTTGGATCTCCTGGATCAAATTCCCATATCTTTTGACATTATCTCCTATTTTTTATTTCTTTGTCTTTTGCTCTAAGTTCTGAGACATTTCTTTAAGAGTCTTGCTTAAATTACTTATTTGAAAATATTTCCATTAAGTTAGTTATTCAGTAGTTTCGTGATTCTCTCTTTGAATTTTGTAATCATACTTTATATTCCCAGGAACTCATTTTGTTCTCTGATTAGCACTTTTATTATAGCAGCTTGTGAGATACTTTCTCAAATCTAAGGGTACTATTTCCCATCATTATTTCCATTTGTTCTTAGTGATCCTTCCCTTTGAAGCCACTGGGTTTTCATCAAATGTCTGATAATGAATAGTTGAAGGTTCATATTAGTAAATGAAGGACCAGGTTGACTAGTATATTTAGCTGGCATTCATTCCGCCAAAGGTGAGCATCAGTTCCCTAAAAGAGTCCTTCTTTTTGGAGAACTAAAAGGAGTTGGGAGCGGGGCAGGGAGGAGGGATTCTGGCTGTAGTATCTATGTTATTGGACAGACCAGGCTAATGGGCAGGTTTTACCTGGGTTTGAGAGAGTTGGGCAGGTTATCGGGTGGGGATCTCTCCCAAAGCTAACTTTAGGAAAGGTTTCCCATCAAGGTGGTGGTGCTTTTGCTTCTTGGACTGATAGATTCCTCGTCTTCTCCCCTCCAAATTCTTCATGGTAGTAGGAAGGATCTAAGTGAAACTGCTCACTTTTTTCCCACCCTTATGACCACCCAAAAAGCCCTTCTTAGTTCACGTTTTTGTTTTTGTTTTTGTTTTTAAAAGAAAGCTTAGGAAGCTGGAGCTTCTTGTAACCTTCAAGGAGCAATGATCCTGCTGGTCTTATTCCCTCATGGTTGCCTCATTGCCCATTAATGTTCTTTTTTTTTCCTCTGAAGAAAAAAAAAAAGAACAATTTAAACAGTTTCATTGAAGTATTATATAACTTACATGCCATAAAATTCTTTTGCTGGCTCTAGGTTTAGCATTTCTCCCGGACTCTTGCAAAGTCTGTACTCATTCCTGGGGTTTTTAACTGTGCCTTTCCTTACTTTCTGTTTTCTACCCTCACTTACATTCTATCTGAGACGCTTTTCTCAAACTTTTTGGCCCACACCAGTTTCTTTTCTTATTTCCTGCATACATCATTTTTTCCTTCCCTAAACATTTTCCCTTTTTGTCATTCATTGGGACCCTTTGGAGGAAGGGAAGGTAGAGTCATAGGCTTTAGTATATGTATTTCCTTCCTGGTTTCATATTTTTATGGCTTAAGGTAGCTTATATTATTGCATCTGTGACATTTATATTATACAATTAGGGGATGTAGAACACATATCTACTGAAAATACAATTGGTTGATGGAGAAGACCCACTTAAAAGATTTCAAGAATTGACCTGCTCCCTTATTTTGGACATAAAATTAGAAGTCTTTGAAGAGATGAGATTTTTCAGAAGAATTTGTTAGAAGTAACCCATGTTATCCCACAAGAACCCTGTACAACACCAGGCATGATATTTTGACTCTAGAATAAAACTTACTTGATTGATTTAGACATGAATGTATATACTTAAAAATTCATTCAGAGTTCCATTTGTGTTATTTGAGACATTAGATATATATGTACATATGTAGGTGTATTTCAATGAAAACATGGGTTTAGGTTCTATTACAGTATATATTTATGGCCTCACTATTCCAAGGCTTTCTATACTTCTCATGTAATGCATTCTGTGACAGTGTCCCATTAAACCATCTACCAGAAGGATTGACATTAGTTATGGGATAGAGTAGTCTCAGCTCTTTAGACCTATAACTACTGTGCCATTTTGATGTAATTCTGTATAAATTTCAAACATTTCTATTTAACATAATCAAGTGGTATGAAATCTTCTTTTTAAATGGCAAGTATACAGTACTAGCTCAATTGGCACTTAGCAACAGTCCTTTTACAATATGCACAATAGCTTCCAGCAGGGAGTTTTTTAAGGACCATCCTTTGAGAGCACAAACTCACACATGTACAATCAGTAGACATCAAGGTTCTATCTCCAGTTCCCCTCGAGATGTTATTTAGCTAATGTACAAATGTTACAGCTAAGCTGTTAAGCCTGAAAAATAGAACACACAGTTGTATGCAGGTACACTCATTTTTCATTCTCTTGGTTAATATCTTCATATTCTAATTCTACATAAAATAATATCTAGAATGAATTGGGATTAATTTTTAGTACATAGGCATTTTTCATCTTTTAAATATGCTAGGAACATTTGTGAGTATAATTTTTCATCGTAGCAGAGCACCATGGAGTGGATATGCACTGAAAGAAGTTGCTTGATTATATAATACTTAGTTTTTCTGTCAGATTATAATTATGTCATAGGCTGCTGACACTTTCCATTGTAACAAAGGACATGCAATCCAGTATTATTTGAATCTACTGCACACTCCTGGGAGATGGGGACTGGCTTTTATTTATCATTATATCTCAGTGTACTTGGTGTCTGGCACGTATTTAATAATCGCTATTTGAATGCATAAATTAATAATGAACATGGAAAATAATTTTTAAGTAAATCAAGGTAATCTTTTATACATTGTGTACAAAAACTAAATTGATTGACGCCATGATTTTTATGTTAAGAAAAAAAATGAAATTATAAATTTTTCAGAAGAAACAATACCACATTTCTGTTTTCTCCACTTACCTAAGAAATAAGTATTAGGAGCATCTAAGCATTAAGATTACATCAGAGCCAATTAGGAATTTATAATAATATTTGTATACCCAGTTTGAAGTTTATTCTGATGCAGCTTTCAAAACGTGAACAGAGTAATTAGCAAAGCTGTGCACAGTGTTTACCCAACAGGATTGCCATTTTCAATCCCATTTCAGTCTAGCCTCTTCACCATTCCCCGTTTCTTAGGCTATGTTGACAACTCCTTTCTGTTTCCATGTCCCTGAGTTGACTTACTGGTACCACTGAGATTGTATGAAAGGAAGAGTGGGACATAGGAAATGCTCCACGATCCAAATCCAGCTTCTTTCCCTGTAGTTGGCACCTGTTAATTGACAAGCCTTGAATTCTGTAAATTGATGTATGAGACTGCTGTTTTCTCTCTATCACAGTTACATGTTTTAGGGTGATTGTGGAAGCCAGGAGGGAGAAGATCAAGTTATTATCTGGGAACATCAACATCACATTTCTTTCTTTTATGTTTTTCTGTTTCCATCATTAAATTTAGTTGAAAAAAATCTCTTAATTTGAATATCTCTAGGCAAATGTTAGTGCCTCTTTTTCTCCTATGGTGTTTCATCTTTTCTAGACCATAGTCTTTAAAGTCATGTCATAGTGATATTAATTTTGTGGCAGGAAGGGAATTTTGAAAATGATTAATCAAGCTTCTTCCCATTTGACAGATCCAAAAACTGAAGTTAAAGATTGTGTCTAGTTTAGATCAGTTCAGATCACAATAACGATAACAGACTCCTCGGCTCTCGGCTCACCATTTTCATTTCCTTTCAAAATTGCTACAGAGAATACAGGACAGTTGTCCCTCAGTATCCATGGGGAATTGTTTCTACAACTTCTCGTGGATACCAAATGCCACAGATGCTTAAGTCTGTGATATAAAATAGTGTAGTATTTGCACATAACCTATACACATCCTCTAGTATACTTTAAATCATCTCTAGATTACTTATAATACCTAATACAATGTAAATGCTATGTAATGCTGTATTGTTAGGGAATAATGGTGAGAAAAAAATCTGTATATATGTTCAGTACAGATGCAATTTTTTAAAAAGAATTTTCCATTTCCAGTTGGTTGAATCCATGGATATAGGGAACCCATGGATATGAAGGGCTGACTGTATTCATTTAGTTTAACTTTGATATTTATTAAACTTAAAAGTATATAGATGAATGAACTCCTTGTGATAAAGTCAAATCGAACTTTGTTACAGAAAAAAATCTAAAAAATTTGAGAGGCCCTGAATTGGTTGCAATCCACTTCTTAAAAAACATTGTACTTATGTTTAATCCCAGATAAATTGGATAATTTTTCTTTATTTTTTGCTACATCTATTCAAAAGTGAGAACATCTAGGCAAGAAAAAATGGTATTTGGAAAAAGTGGCTTTCCCCTAATACCTCTGCCCAAAGATAGCCTCTCTTGCCCATGTTGATACAGATGCTAATTTGAATCATTTTATAAATAAAGAGGAATAATAGAAGATCACAGTTAGCACAAAAGGACTCAAGTACAAACTATATAGTTAACATGAGAAGGTACTTAGGATTCTGAGTCCCCATGTGCAGCCTCCTTTTCAGCCTCTCTGTTAATAGCCGTCAAGTGTACTTGTTGGTCCAGGCAATATAAGATGGGCATTATGTCTCTCTGTCTGCTGAGTTATTTAAAAGCAATCCAAAAAGTCTCAAGATGAATGCTGTGTAAGTTTCATGGAAACTGGCAACCCGCCACTGAAGGCTTTTGCAAAGTCTAAGTCAAGGCAATTCAAGAGACTCTAAACTTTGCAGTGGGATGAAGTCAGGAATTCTATGCCATCATTTGATGGAGCCTCTTTCTTACAATGTGCAAGTGATAACTGACCTCAAAATTATCCTACCAACTATGAAACTTACATAGGCCACGGAATACTGTTTGTATGTATATAAAAGAAGATAGAAGGGGATCATATCTTGAAACTGTTGCTCTCTGTTTCTAATTTTCACTTACACGCAACAATATGTCGGGAAATTATTCATGGAAATAAGGAGTTGCCCCTCAGATTTAAACCACTGAAATTTTATTTTTAAATATATATGTCTCTGAGCAATAAGAAATATTGATTAAGAACACTTATTTCTTTCACTCTAAAATCTGATTTTTAAAATAACTAGAGCTGGTTAGAACTAATGTTTAAACTCTTGTCAAAGCTAAATTATTGGCTACTTCACAATTTGAAAAGCCGTAACCAATTTAAACCATTAAAATCATCTGTGGAGAAAAATTGAAAGCCAAGTTTTGGGTGGAAAGGATTCAGAGTCCCCGAGATATTAAATTTAAAAGTTCACTCTCTTACCTTCAAAATTCTAAATTACAACATCATGACCCTGATGCAATATATTTTTAAGAGAGTGTTGTGGTACAGTACTATACGTAATTATTTCACTCCTCGGCGGAAAAGCCCATCATCCAAAGGGAATAAAGCTTTAAGAAAGTTATAAAGTCCATTTCTTTAGAAACATATGTCATTTACATCACTAAGTTATACTGTACAATTGTGTCCTATCAAGTTTTGGGACACCTGCCTAATATAATATTAGTTTTTCAAAATTATTACTAGCTCTCTTTGAGATACAGGCCTGAGAGCAAGTCATTTTTCAATGGCGAATAAATAAATAACTCCAAAATGACAAATCACTGAAATTAAAATGATATTTTATGATGATTTTCAGTCTTATCAAGTATTTGATAATCTGTGTTTAAATGCCATTGTTCTAAGGTTTCTGCCCTAGCAGCTTACACAATTGTTTTTGCTGCCAATTTAAACTTACTTTTTAAATGAGTAATTTAAGCCAGAAAAGTTAAATATTATTTGAGTTTGCTTTTGAGTTGGAAATAGAGTTTGATTTGGCACAGTGATAAGTAAAAAAAAAAAAAAAAAAAAAAATCTGCTCCTACTGAATCACACGTAGAAGATCTACTCAAGTTCTTGCATCTTTCCATAAACCACTGAAAGGCAAATAAGCAAAAAGTGTTATGGAAACCAAATAAATGCATTTTCTAAGTAAGGATTTTTTGACAAAACTCCCCCATGTCTTTTGTTTATAATCACTGTTACCTCCCAGAAGAGACATTACTCATAAAATATTGGGAGAACATTCTATACCATAGCATGCTATGATTCGTTTAATTCATTTTTATGCCTATGCCCTTACAGGAAGATCATTTCCTCTATTTATACTGTATTATGATTTGTTGGATCTATTCAAATGTATGACTACACACATATATACATATGGAGAGAAAGAGAGAGAGAGAGCATTCACTAGTGTTAAACATTTTAGAATTGGTCTTTGAGTAAAATAAATATACTGTCTAATATCTACATGATTAGAGAGAGCAAATGACTGAGATAATATGTATTCCTAGTGATTTTTTGAGAGTTCAGAAAGATAACTATTTTAATTTTTTAGATGAAACGATCCACCTACATACTTTCTTATGGTAGCAAAAATGTCTTCATTCTATCTTCTCCAGGTAGCAGAGCAATTATCAAATATTTCTGCCCTCAAAAATATGTTCCATTTCAGAAAGGTAATTACTTAAGAATGAATCAGTAAGGGAATCCTTTCCGAGAAAAATTGGTCCAGTTAAGAAGTCCCTAATAGTTTAAAAGTAGCAATAGTTCAACTCAGCCGACTTGACTATAAAGTACTATACAATGAGTAAATACAATTTTCTTACACTGAAATAACCCAAAACCTAGATTCTTTGGAAGATAATAGCATGTTAGTGAAAAGCAGCTCAAAGGTAAATTCCCAAGGTCACATGTGTCACTTTTATTGGTGGTTAGGCTGGCTCTCAGAAGACATACTTTCCCCCTTTATTATTTTGGCTTAAGCATGAATGAAAAAGCCTTTAGCTTGATACACTTTAACATGACTGAAGCTGAAACTTAGAAAATGCTTTGAAGATTTAAAAACTTTCTTAAATAGTTTGGAGTATCAAAAGGAAAACACACCAAAAAATTACCAGAAATACATAAACACCTGAGTTAAAATGTAATATTACTGAATATATCTTTTATTACCATAGGCCTTTTTATCAAAGAGTTCAGAGTCTACTTAAGTAATGTGCATGTTAAGAAATACAAGTGAGAGAACATGATTATTATATATATATATATATATATATATATATTTGCATAGACTGTGTTGCCCAGTCTGTTCTCAAATTCCTGGGCTCAAGTGGTCCTCCCACCTCAGCATCCTGAGTAGCTGGGAAGACAAGCATACCTGGCTGATACTTTCAATATTAAATGTGCAAGAAACAGTCTTGACTTCTAGGGGAAGGCTTCAAGGAAGGATAAAGGATAGAGGTTATTTGCAATTGTGAGCTGGAGCTAGCACATGCCAATTCTCAAGAGCTGATTATGCACATTTCTTCCCAACTCTCAGTTTTTACAAAGGTCACATTGGTAGCTTGAAATTGACCTTGATGAGTGTTTATATCATCAAAACTAGCAAATACTATAAATCAGGGATTTAATGCTTACTCAAGTTTGAGAAATGCACTGAATGCTTTTAGGTATAGTTTTGACAATATCATTTTTTAAATCTTACCATGGAGAGTTTATCCCCAGTCCATTTCAGGAAAGATCTCAGAATGGAAAAGAGGCACTACCTATGGGGAAAGAGATGCTATCTTTAGGAAAGCCATTTATATCAGGATTTCTCAACCTCAGCACTACTGATATTTGGAGCTGGATAGTTCTTTGTTGTGAGACATTGTCCTGTGCATTGTAGAATGTTTAGCAGCATCCATGGTCTCTGTGCACTAGATGCCAGTAGCACCTCCCCTAATTGTGATCATCAAAAATGTCTCCAGACATTGTCAAATATCCCCTGGAAGGCAAGGGCACTTCTGTTTGAAAACCGTTGCCCTCTGTCTTTGGCTATTCCTTCAGTCAGCCCTTACTGAGGGCTGGAAATGACCTTGCTCCACAGTTGAGACAATTCCCAACCTATAAGGTTGACTTTACCATTGAAGGACTTGCAGGATAACCATACCTTAATATTCTACAGTGATCATATAATTTACTTAACAAGTATTGCAGTATATTTACTTAATAATGGTTGGCATTTTCATAAAAATAATATTGAATTAGCCAATATGTTGTGTGACAATTACTTAAAGACCTGCCTCTTTCATCTCCCAACCCAATCCTAAACCACCTCCCCACTTCCTGTGCAGTATCTAAAATTCTTTCTCATAAAGTTACTTTTTTAAGGTTATGACTTCTCTATGGAAGTACTCCATTAAAATGCAAAAAAATTGACATCCTTTGCAAAAGCCATGTTTTATTCCACTAATAGGAATATTCTCATCTAGATGGGCAGCTCCTTAGTGAAAGAAATGGTTTCTCTTTCATCCTTGTATCCCTAGCACCTGTTACATCATTTGTTACATAGGTGTCTATCTTCCAAAGGATAGTCTTATAGGACATAGGGTAGGAACAAGGTTAGTTTTAATGCTAGAGCAGGGGGTAGAGAAGATTGTAAGGCAAAGCATGCTTTTTGGATTTGGGAAGTAAGGAAGAAGGATATCAGAATAAGGAGAGCATCAGGAGGACAGTGGGAGTGACATAGGAGGAAAAAAATGGCTTATTGGGGATTTTTAAAGGGCTGGCCTTTGTTATTTGATTCCTCTTGGTTGCTGATTTTTTTCACCCAACACTTTTTATTTGATGATATGGACTACTGGATAATACATGAGACAACTTAAGGCAATGCGTCAGAAAAATGTCTGTCTACATTTTTCTGCTATAGTAACTTCCTTGTCATAGTTGGTAAACTTCCAGATTTAAGCAAGTTCTGAATTTTTATAGATAGTGACTATTTGCTTGCTAGGATGGTGGCTTAGTTGGTAGACTGTAACATTCACCAGTGTGAATATTCCAGAGAATGCTCTTTGACAGCCCAGAGATTGTATTTCACAGTATCTTGTTGGCATTTTACATATTGATTTAATGTCTCTGGTAGCTCTGAGGAAGATGTTTGGTATTTAGTAATTGATATTTCCAGTAGCAAAAAAATTAATCAGGTAGTTATGGTTTCAGATATTCTTTTGCAAATTTTTCTAATGAAAATTATACAGCTCATAAAGTACATTCCGGTAAGAATTGACATCTAAAATTTCAGCAATCATAAATTGACTTTCATAGGACCACGGTTCACTAATATTTGTTTGCCAAACTGTCGTGCCCCATAAAAATTTGAGTCTTGAAGAACAGCTGTCAACTATTCTGATTACTCGTTGGCTTAAATGCCATTGCCTAGTGTTGGTTGTCAATTCTCACAAATTACAGCTGTCATTTCTTGCTTTTAGATATGAATCGAATTGTCATTTTTTAAAGCATCCTCTGGAGGATGTGATACAATGCAATAACGTGTGTGTGTGTGTGTGTGTGTCTGTGTGTAATATATGGAGAGAAAGTGAATGTGCCCTCTTTTATTAATATTATCTGGTTATGATAGTTTTATTTATGCAATACTCAAAACTATGGCAGATAGAAATCTCTCCCATTCTACCACACACACACACACACACACACACACGCACACACAGGTACACAGATGTGTGCACACACACACATCATTAAGAGATGGCTTAAGGATGAAAAAAGAGGTATTTTTTTAACTAAGATGCTAAGGAGACCTCTTTACCAAGAATACTCTATAATCCACAGTGCCTGAATTTCCATCACATAAGTTATCCTATAAAATTTGCTTTGTTCCCATCAAAACAAGTACAAATGAAATTAATTCTTGAATGAGGTGGTGTGATAAATCCCTAAGCCCTAATGACATAAGGATGAAACCATTTACTAAGAGTGGGCTCTAAATAAACAAGAAAAAAATGCCAAACTGTAGGCAGAGGAGATAGGAGGGCCAAAGTACACTATCTACTTCATAATTTTGACTAAGATGGTTTATGGGCACTGTTAGTGACATAATGTAGTTGAGATGCCAAATGAGAATTGAAATTTATATAGAAGTTATGATATGTTCATTATTTTTTCCTTACCTCTCTGGATAAAGGTGCAATAAGATTGCACAAATGCCTACAATAAACATTAATTCCCACAAAATCTTTTTTAAGAATCAAGGCAATTAAGAATAAAATGTAATTTTCCTTGGATTTTTGTCATAAATAAGACATGACAATTAGGGCACCTCTACTGACCTCTATTTTTAAAAGAAACTTGGTAAATGGTTTTGTTGCACAAAAAGGAAATGTATTAAATACAAATAGAAAATACAATAATTCGCTTTTCTTTTATGCCCTCATTTTTTGGGGTGTATGGTTATCATTCCAAAGGGAGATCACATGTGAAACAAGAATGAGAAGCAAATATAACTGAGCATTCATCAGCAAACATAGTTTAATTTTTCCTGCCTTATTGTTTAATTATTGATTATTTGCATAATCAATCATTTAACTATCTTTGTAAATTGACACTTTTCTAAAGAGAACTGGCTAGATACCTCTGAAAAAGTCATCTGTTTCCATTTAGATTCTGAAGAGAGAATGGTAAAAATAACATACACAAAGAGAAAACTTTTAACTTAGCTACTTGACTGTCATACCCAATCTTACCACATCCAATATTCAAAAAGTTGAAGAGGTTAAACACACACATTTAGTTTGATTTCTTCCATTGTGTGTATGTGTTTAACATATATATGCTCAGTTATATTTTTGTATTCCACAGAGAAAAAGCTTACTTGCTTTTTCTATCTTGCTTAAATTCTATCCACATGTATTTTTGACTGGAGAGAATGTCTGTTCCTTTTTCTTTTTAGTAAGGCATTAAATTAGCTCAGTGAACCCAATTGTTTAAAAACAAGAATTTGACAGACTGAGTAAGAATATAGTTTATTAATGGAACCCACATTTATTTTATAAATAAATAATAGTGCTACTAAAAACATTCCTTGCTATGCAAAAAAAAAGAAAAAAAATCTTATGAGTAGATCCATGAAAACTTACTCTTGTCCGTGTGTCAAATTGGAAATTAATAGCTTAATAATATAAATTCTTTTACCATCTCTGAAAAGTTGACTCCCTCCTATTTTTATTTGTTATTGAAAGTTTTTAGGGCACCAGTCATGTGGTTCCTTCTCATTGTCTCCATCCTTTTTTTTCCCCCAAGAAGTAATATATGTAAAAAGCCCAATTAAGAACAAGTCAGATTTTTTTTTTTGAGGCATTGATCTATTGATTAAATGATTGGAAGCTTTTCTCAACACCTGGATGGGGAACTATAATTGGGCTTTTAAATTCAAGAAAGTTCTTTACAAATAATTTGGTCATTGTGTGGGTAGCTTATAAAATATTAGCTAGATTAAATCATATATGAATTAAGAATTAAACTTACACTACAGGTGTATGAGTTTAGTATCTATTACCAATACCCCTCATTAGGGAGTTTGCACTAATTCTCTCTGCAGGAATGGCTGAGCCAATATTTTAGTCCTGTCTTCCTAACTGCCTTCTTGTTCTTCTGTGTGTGGCAGAGGTTTACAAGCTCTCTCTGCATTAGGCTTAATGGTCAGTATCTATTCTCAGGATGTTGATCTTTTTGTTACATATGTGATATTTTCTTTCTTGGTATTGTACACTAGTTTCCCTTTCATGCACTATGCTGACTTTGTATCTCACCTGAGAAGTCAGATGATTTTGCGTTCTCCAGCATGCTACAAACAGGGTCACGAACGTTCAACCGGAGCAGACCCAGCTGACCCAGGTAGGCAGCTCAGCTGGACCCACAATCTTATCAATCACTGTGACCTAGAAATTATCAGTCATAAAACCAATACCAAATAATGAGCCTTCTGAGTGGCAGCATTGATTACATGCTTTCAGAATTGGTCCAGACTATAACTTGGGGCTCCTGCCTTACTCTGTCTTGAACTTCAGTTCTACACTGGAACTGGCACTCTGTCTTCTTTTCTTTCTCAGTTTGATTAATTCATATAAAAATTCCTGCGCCTTTACCCAGTGAAGTGGCCAGAAATGCTCAGCTGTTTGCTGACTTTTTGGCCAGGGTGAAGACTGTGTTCATTAGGAGGTCTCCCCACTTTCCCCACTTGAAGCAGGGAACTTACCAGGACTGTGGGGCCAAGAATGCTGCTGGGAGGAATATGAGGCAAGAGGGGGCTGGAAAAAAACAGAGTGTAGCTAAGTTCCAGCAACCAACAAGATTTAAAAAAAAAAAATCGAAAGGGAGTCGATTTAAAAAAAAATGAAAGATAAAGTTATGGAGTCAAAAGTACAGAGATTAAAAAGAAGAAATCAAAGGAAAATAACTTCTAAAAAGAGGAGTGATTTCAAGTGATTGCCTGAAACATTGACTTTCAACGATGACATCCACAAGGTGCTTGACTAATCCTGACTAGCTTACTGGGTCTTGAAACATGCACAACCTGACACCTTACACCAGGACCTTTTTTTTTTTTTTTTTATCTTCCTTCGTTCATCTGGTTTTGGCATCAATGCCCGTTCCAGATCAAACCAAAAGGTTGACCAGCCAGGACTGCTCTGCTGCTCTTTGCCGTATTTCAATGGTTTCTCACCACCTGGATTCCTGCTACCCTGGCTTACCTATTAGATTCATGCACTTCATGGCTATGTCTTTGACTGACATGTATGTGTGTACATGCAGGTGCCCACCACACGCTTAGATGCCTGCATGAGCCATTACCCTGCCTGGATGCCCATAGAGTCAAGCCACAGTAGCTAACTTCATTTCTCTGGTCCTTGCACTCCCTCTTCCGATTTCTTCCCATCCTTGTCAGCCAAGCTGTTCTGTTTTCCACACGCCTTGTTACTAACCAGTTCAGCCCAAGACAAGGCATTACTCTCTTATCTTTTCTCTCTGAGTCCTACTCTAAAGCTGCACCGCTCTTTCTTAAGTGCTACCCACCCCATTCTCCTTTGTTCTGTGCTGTTGACATCTATTACAGTTATACATTCTTTCTTTCATTTGCTACAAATCATTGAATGACCTTCTGCCCAATAGGAGGAACAAATTTTCACCCTTTATGAAAACTTTGGGAAGGGAAAGGACTGGTTTCCTGTCAGAACGCTAACAGGAAGACAGTGATAATATTCACAATACTTAACAGTCAGTATATCAAAGGCACTGACCTATCAGAATGATATGGCCTCAATGCTGTAGGCCTCTTGCTATGTCAGGCCCTAACCCTTTCTTTGTGGGATTGTGGGAAGGTCAGGGAATCCTTGAAGAGATGGAAACCCCCAGGAAAACAGGGAGTACTTTAAGGGCTAAATAGGTACTTAACAGCCAATATGAAAACATTTCAATATTTATATACATGGTGTACCCATAGCAGCTATATTGGATCTGCAAGTAAACCATCTTCCTACAAACAGAAGCTCTACATTGATTCTTGTTCTTGACTTTAAACAAACTCCCTATTTTAAAAAGTTGCCAAGGCTCAAAAGCTATTAGGAACCCACATAAAAGCTCGTATTCATTCCTTCAATTCAACTCTTGATGAATTATAAACCACAAATCACATCTTAGCTTTTTTATGACAAATTATCTTATGCTTACTGATGAACTTTCAGGGTTAGTGGCATTCTTCCAATTTATTCAACTTAATACTTAATGTGTGGCCACTGTGTGCCAGGCATTGAGGATATGGCAGGGAACACACAAAACAAATTCTTGCCTGCATGGAGCTGATATTCCAACCTGGAGGTTTTAATGCAAAATTTTAAATTCCAGAATTATGCGTTGTAAAAAACCCACATATTATGTGCATTTAATTGTTCATACTATGCTTTTTAGTGCTAAGATTTTTGCAGGCTAAAATCTGCTTTACTGAGTACGTCTGGCAGTGAGCAAGAGTGTGTATATGTTTGCTCACCCAACAGAGAAAGAAAAACAGAAATGCTATGTGCTGTGAATGCATACACAGATAAAAAGAGCAGCCCCTTACATGGAAATGTTTAAATATTGCTTGCAAACAAAAAGGTTGTACAAAATATGATTAGGTATAAAGGTAGTGATTTAAGTTCCAAATAAATGCTCTAGTATACCATAATGCATACTAGCAAACTTAGGCAAAGGGCAGATCATGTGAGCAAAAAAGGCTGAGGAATATTCGTCCATTTCCATCCATCTTGAGGCCCACTTTCTCCCGGATTCTAAACTCCTTTTGGCAGTGGGAGGAATCCTATTAATTTGATTTATCCCACATAGATAGTCAAAATCCAGGTTGGCGAGTGGGCATTCTGGTTTTTTTTCTTTCCTGTACACTCTAAAAGGCAGCACAGAGAGAAATGATCTAGGGAAACTGGATGATAAGCACCCAACAGTTTAGTTTTGGGTTTCATGTGCTGTGCTGGCACTTGAGAGGGAATCTTTCCCCCAAACAGTGTTCCATTGTTACCACAATAAGCGTGCTGTCTTTTCCAAGGAACCTGATGGGGTGCCTGGCTGTTAAGTGCTGGATTAGGTATCTTGTGCACTAAATCGACTAGTTAGATAAATATAGAGTTCTCAGTTTTCAGAGCATGTATATTTTTAAAAAAATATTTAATGAAAGAAGTCAGCATGAGAGTTGGTATTTCCCCCCAAATATTGAATAGAGTGAAACTACGAGGTCATAAAAATAAACCTATCTGAATCTTCTGCCAGTTTTTCAGAGGTGTGTGGGAGAATGTTAGAAAAATTGGAGAAACGACGAATGAGTTACAGATGGGGTAAACACAACGGTTTCTGTAGGCGATCATGTTGTGCCGTCTTCACCTTTGCATCTCATCACGTGAGTCCTGACAGAGCGCTTAGGTCTCTAGATGAAGCCGGAATCCTGGAAGTTGTGCTGACAGTGCAAATGCAGTTCCCTCTCTTGATCGGTACTTCCATTGCTCTCTACAGAATAAACAAAACAAGCCACCCATCTCTGTCACTTTATAAGATAGAGATTAACAAATAAATCACAACTAAAGGGTCACTTAAAAATTCACAAAAAACAACACTTAAAATTAGGGGTTGCATGAAAGAAGAAAAAGTGTATGTTTCAACAATTTTGAAAGTACACAAACTTTATGTTTGCAAAATAGTGTATGGAAAATATGAAAATAAGTAACAGGTTAATAGCTATAACACCAACATAAACAATGAACTTACTGTAGCATACCTATGGACTTTCTATATCAGGATGGTCCTAAAAGTCTATAGAAGAGTACTGATAGACACAAAATAACATTCAGGATAGAAGTTATTTTATTGATAAACATATGATTCAAATAAATGAATAATTTCACATTGCAATGCTTTGTCAACAATATTCTAATTCCCATAAAATTTGAGTTTATTACAGAACACTGCTTAGTCTTGTGGAATCTCAGCAATAACACAGACTTTCAGAGCTTGATGACTTCCTATCTCTAACCAGCCACCTAACATGTGAAGCCCAGTGTTATGGAAGAAGCTCTTGGGAAAATCATCTAAAGAGGGCATGAGAATCCCAGGCACTGAGTGTGATGCACTTTTCCTTTTAGAGAAATAACTGCCATATTTGCTATGTTTCCCATACAGCTGGTATTTAAAGTTGGAAGGGAGTTTGTGATAAAGCAGTAAAGATGAGCCTGTGATTTATGTATTTTTAATGAATTAATCTCTTTATGCACTTATTTTAGTTGGGCATTGGGTTTTCTGTCTTACAGAGAACATCCTTCCCCAGGAAGTTCTGCTTTTAGCTGCTAAGGTAGAATAAGGGATAGCTGGGAAAGGAACATAGGATCTGTTTAATTTGTCTAATATGACATGGCTTTAAGGTTTTTCCATATCTCCTCAGAAAATTTCCCACTCCAGGCTGATATGCCATTGTATTATTTGGTGTTAGAAGTACAAACATGAGTTTCCGGACAGGACACCGGGGTGCTCCCTTAACGCACATATTTTCCAACATAGACAATAGAAAAATCAATCAATTAATCAACCAATCTAAGTCTTTTTGTTCCATGCCATTTTTTGGCTTTTATCAAGTTTTGCTGGATGTTCCACCTTTCCTTCCAATTTGTATAAAACCTGTAAGCTGTATGTGTCAAACATTTATCAGGCAATGTGATCCTAATTGCACAGCTATTATTTAAACAAAACTGCAATCACTAATGTTAACAGCATGTTATCTGGCTATGGCCTGGAGATTTGAACCTATACTATATTATTAACTTTTACTTGCATATAAAGGAAATTTAAAATTCATAATTATTCTCTTATTTGAAGTCTTGTTACATGATAACATGTGTTTATATATATGATCATTATTCTATCAGTTTCACAATAACCAATATGCTCTTTCTATCTCCTTCAAACTCTATGCTCATCTTAATGGAAAATGTACTATTTTGATTTATAACCAAAAATTTAAAAAAAAAATTTTAGATGCAAATTTATTCAATGGAATCTCATAGTCTGGCTCCATAGTTGAATAAATTAAGGATTTTGATTCATTTTGTTTTGATTTAATTCAATTTGACTCAGTTGATAGCCCATTTTTATGCTGACATCCCCCAGGAAAACAAAAAGTATAGTAAAAATTGTTAACCATGGCCTTTTATAGTTCATGTTTCAAATTGAGAGCAAAAGTTATGCAAATAGATAATTTGCCATATTTCTCTAAAATATAAACTGACGTTTTAAACATTTTTAAGAAATAAATTAGTTTAAAAAGGGTTATCTATTTGACTTTTTTTTAACAGTTGTTATATTTTAACAGCTTTTAAAGTTGGTTCTTTTTTTGGTCTTCATTTGTTTATCGTGTTGCATTTCCTTTTGCAGTATTATTAAGAGATACTGAGTACAATTAAAATGCTCTTTTACTGGTATTATTGAAATTGATTTCAACATGACTGGTATTTTCAAGCTAAAACAGACTTACTCATGCTCATGTTTAGCTCAATTTGTCATTGTTATCCACATAAATCTGCAGATATATATATATATATATACATACAGCTACTGTGCAGAAGTGAAGATTTAGTCCAATAAACAACAAATGTGATACCTTGGCATTTACTAAAAATAAGAATCGCTGCTTAAAACTATCTCAGTTTATTTAGGATATTATTATAATTTAGAGTATTCAAATATTATCCCAGTTTGGTTCTTATATTTATGCTGCTTTGTACGGAGTAGGGTGAGGGGGTGAATAATGAAAGGAATTGAACTTTTTGTTCTTTCAAAATACTGAGGAAATATAGTCCTGTATTAAGAAACATTTTAATATAAAACTACTGGATAATTAGGAGGGATATGTGGTAGTAAAGATACTTTAGCTCTTACATTTTTTATCACATTGGGACTATTTTTTTTCTTTTCCACTTTTATTATTAACCTTTTTATAGAAAATTGGCTTACCAAGAATTTATGAATTAATAAGTCTATTATAATGATGAATGATAATTACCATTTAAATCCTGACTCATTCATCAGCTTGTTCACTGCATGTCAGGTGACACGAGAGTGTATGATTACTTGTCTGGTGAGTATTTTTCAACGGATTGTTATACTTCCTTGAACTTTAGATCCTCATACCATATTTTTAAAAGTATGATAAAATGCAGTTAAGTAGTTTGACGCAGACATTACAGACCGTACTATAAATAACAGAAGAAGAAGTGACTTCAATATTTTTAGAAGATTGTTCTTAAGTTCCAGTGACAAATGTAGAGTACTCAGTTGGTTCAGATGAAAAGTTCATATACAGACAGTTCGAAGGGTTACAGAATTGGTAATGTTATAGCAGCTAAACTGGTCACTATTCAATGTCAAAGTGGAAAGTTTTGGCTTTCAATACATCAGAAACCTCGGGGATATGAATCAGTATGCTCTATGCTGTTCCCCACAGAGAGGCGCCTGGTCTTCAAACCATGCCCATACTTGCCGACAGTTTCAACAGACACAATGGGATTAGATAGACCTTAGGGAACAGATGTGGGGCTGCTCGGAAGTTTGCATTTGGGACTCAAAGCAGCAGAAAATTTTCACGTTTACAGGTTGCATACGGTTTTCACTCACTGGGCAGTAGTCAATCAAGGTATTTTGAAACTGCAAACATTTTGTTAAAATGTAACTTCTTCCCCCACCTCCATTCCTGACAATGCACAGACTTTTAAAGCAAGTGAATATATGCTATCTGTTCCACTTCAGGTTCAAATTAAACTTCTTGTGCGAATGGCATAGGAATTGAAAAGAAGATATGATTTGGGATCCTTAGGTTGACTTTGCCTCTTCCACAAAGCCTCCTATAACAAAAAGGGATGTCTAGTGATATTAGCAATTGTGTGTTCACCAAACAAGGATGTGTTAAATTGAAGTCTGTAATTTCTGTACTAAAGATCACAAATCTCTTAAAACACACATTTTTACAAGCCCAGCAATCATGCTGGACATTGAGAAATCTTCCTTCCCATCACTGTCTTCATTTTAAATGCCTCTTCATGGGATTCATTTTAATCTGTTCTATGATGTAAAACTTTCTGTAAAGGATGAGTTGAGTGTTTGTACATGATTTCCCATTTCAAAACCATGAAGACCATAAATTTGGGGAAAAAACATTAAACATTGTTATCTAAAGCCGTGGTTCTCAAATTTTATGGTACATCAGTATCACCTGGAGAGCTCATTAAAGCATGAATTGTTGGACTCCACCCCCAAAATCCTGATGTGGTAGCTCTGGAGGAGGCCTTGATAATTTGCATTTTAAGGAATTCCCAGGCATATTAATTTCCTATTGCTGCTATAACAAATCACCACAAACTTAGTGGCTTAAAACATATGAATTTATTATCTTACAGTTTTGGAGGTCCACAGTCTGAAATCAGGGCTTAAAGTGTTATAATAAGGGTGAAGCATTCTGGAGCCTATAAGGGCACATTCATTTCCTTGCCTTTTCCAGTGTCTAGAGGCCACCTACATTCCTTGGCTTATGGCCCCTTTCTCCATCTTCAAAGCCAGCAGTGCTTCTAGCAGTGGTCCATTCTCTCCTCTCTGACCTCTCTTCAGTTATTACATCTCTCTCTCTCTCTCTCTCTCTCTAACTGGAACTCTACTGCCCTTCTCTTATAAGAATGCTTGTGACTACATTGAACCCACTTGGATCATCCAGTATAATGGCTTCATCTCAACGTTTAACTTAATCACACCTTCATCCCTTTTGCCATGCAAAATAACATATTCACAGGTTCTGAGGATTAGGACATCTTCAGAGGACTATTTTTCAGCTTTCAATACCAGGTGATACTAATGCTGCCACACTTTGAAAACCACTGATAGAAAAGGTAGGGAATAACTAACCAGCAATATCTACTGCTGTCTGTTTATTACAAAATACACTGAGAATGACCAAATTCATTTGGGCTAAATGTTACTATTCAATAATGGTTGTAGTGAATTAGTGCAAATCATGGTTCTCAATCTTTGATTATGAAAATCAACTGGGGAATTAAAAACAAAAACAAACCAAAAATCCTTCAAAGTCCAGGCCACTCCCAGATCAATTAACTCTGAACCATTGGGGATGTGAATGAATCATTCATCGGTGTTTTTTAATGCTCCACCATTGATTCTTATGCAGTCAAGTTTAAGAACTACTGACATAGGTACTTATAGAGCAACAGAAACTTGAAAGGTCTCAGACATAGGGTTACAAAGTTAATTGTGATTATGGTAAAATATATGTGAAACTAAAGATTTCAAAAAGCAAAGTTCTTTTTGAAACAAAATAATAGCTAACTATACAGCATTATCAGTAAAAAATATTCTCATACTTTATCTTGTTTGAGATCCTCATTTAGCCTCTGTTTAGCCCATGTGTAAGTATAGCAGGTAGGATTATTTTTAGTCTTCTTTTTCAAAAATGAGAACAATGAATTTCAGGAAGATGCATTGCACAGTTAATAAATCACTTAATTCAAATTTCATCTCAAGTCTTGTGCCTCTAAAGTCTTTCTATTCTGATACTATCCTGCTATAAAAAGTCCAAATTGGGTGTTGCAAACTCAAATAACTTCAGATACATAAATGAATCAAGCGTGATATGTCAAAGACTGTAGAGAGTGGTAGGGAAAGCAGAGAAGAGAGGACACATGCCATGCTTGAAGGCAGTCGAGTTTCCATTGTTTTTAAATCCAGGCCAAACAAAACACATGATCAAGCCAGATTCAGACCACCTGGCTGCCAGTTTGCTACTGCTAAAATACAGTCGGTTTTCCACTTAAATGTCAGTTTCCCAGCTTCTTACTCTTCAGTGCTTTATTAATGTTTTCCACATACAGCTTTAAGCCTTTGGGATATAATTGACAGTAATTGCCTTCTTGAATCTCTCCTTCCTCCTCTCTCTTCCTAAATTCACAGATTTGGCACACACACGTGTAGTGTCATCGGAACTGTTTGTCAGCAATCCAGCAGCAGCTAGTTGTGGCAATGCCACCACGAAGCATGGATTTCCAGGATTGAATTCACTTTTTATATCTAGAGGTTCATAGAATATCTTATTGTTTGCCAGGCCTCAAACCAGGACCAGACCTAATACATCGCTCCTTTCCACGATACATATTTACTCAACGAATTTAGTGTGCATGACTAGAATCATTTTTCCATACATATTATAGCAACAGTGGGCTCTTTAGTACCAAGTAAATGAAGCCTGAAAAACTGTTACGTGAAAGCCAAGTGTTACAAAGGTAGAACTCAAAGGCAGGCCTGACTTTCTTGTGTGGTATGGAAATCAGTCTCAGCTGTTTATACTAACAACATGCATTAGAACAGTAGAGTGACAGGACTTAATGCATCTGCCTGCAGATTTACCCAAATGCCTAGAAATAAAGACAGGTCTCCAGCCTCAACAATGAGGAGATTTCTCTAATTGTTCATAGATTTATGTTTATGATTAATTTTATTAAGAAAATATGTAGTGTTTGCTTTCAGTGTGCCCAGTACTGTACAGTTCTTGATTTCCTTTTTTTTTTGTCACTATGTGTATAGGTTTAACAGAGAAGTAAGAAAGTAAACAAACATTTCAAGTCAAATCAGAAGAAACCCCTAGCAAGAGTCTTTGCCTGTAGTGGCAGGAACTTTGCATGTAATGGCATAAACCCCATTTTCCAAGGAGGTGGTATGTCTGTTGCTTTCTAGCTATGAGTAATGAATCAAATTTCTCTTTAAACAAGTATAACATCAAACAGAAGTTATAACACAAGACAAGTGTAAAGGGAAGGATTTCGAGGTCTTGTGTTGCCAAGGAGAGGAGGCCATCAAGAACTCATTTCGAAGGTTACTCTTAGTCTTCTGTGACTCACTGGTGCACATTTTCCCAAGACCAATATTCCATTATGGCATGAAGCACGAAGGCTCTAGGGCTTTCCAGTACTCAACTCCATCCCACAATCTCCCCTGTCTCAGGTCTGAGTTTGCCCCTAGAATCTGTTCCCACTGTACTTACAAAACTTTTCCTTATTATTAAACCAAGTAACTTCTATCCAGTCTCTTGTTTCATGAATCACTTATGTCCCATCCTTTCTCCCTGCTTTCCCCTGTGTGATCCCCCTGACTTTAAATGCTATACTCTCAGTTCCTCCAAACTCAACACATCTGGCATCTTTCATGAAGACATTGATCTGACTTCTTTCTGTAGTCCCACAACACTAAAATCTGTAATTCAGAACTTCTTTGAAACTGGTTTCGAATTTATGTGAGTCCCCAACTCCTAAAAATCAGAGAACTTTTCTTCTTCCCTTTCCTCACGTATGTAGCATGGCACGGAGCACATCAGCACTGCTCATGTATGTCATTCTGTAATTCTGTGCTGATTTTGCCATACATATGCAGCCTGAGACTGCTCAATTTATATACACATAATTCAGTGTTCTAGAATCAAAAATCCACTTTCTCCATTTCTGTGCACTTATCCCTAGAGTTCTTAACCGTCCTCCTAATTTGTGACCCTTTAAATCTCATTCTTTCTCCAGGATAGAAAATGCTTAATCCCCTAATGCTGCTATTTTACTATTTCCTCATTAAATGCTTTGGGGTTTGCTTCAGAATGATTCCAAGTTTACTGATGATTCCCATCCCTGTTAACTGAGGTTCTATTGTGATGCCAGGGTGAACTTTCTAAAACAGGTAGTCCTCTTTATTATTATTACTGTTATTATTATTATTATTTTTGACACAAGGTCTCAATCTGTCACCCAAGCAGGAGTGCAGTGGTACGATCATAGCTCACTGTAGCCTTAAACGCGTGGGCTCAAGTGATCCTCCTGCCTCAACCTCTTGAGTAGCTGGGTCTACGGGCACATGTGCCACCATGCCTAACTAATTATTTAAATTTTTGTAGAGGTGGGATCTTACTATGTTGCTCAGGCTAGTTTTAAACTCCTGACCTCAAGTGATCTTCCACCTTGGCCTCCCAAAGTGCTAGGATTATAGGGCTGAGCCACCATTCCTGACCCCCATGCCTGTAATTATTGAATACTTTGTCAATTCTCCAATGCTTCAGAGTTACAGAACTTGCCATTCCCATGCCATGGACTGTCACACCTCCAGGTCTTTACATATGCCATGGTCTTCACTGAAATGTCCTTTGCCTCATGCTTTGCCTGACTCTAGGGTCAGTCCTTGACACCACCAAGTAGAAATCAGCTTTCTCTCCTCAGTATTCTTTGGTACCTTGACATATTTCACATCTTGCACTTATCGAAACTGCATTATAGTCATTTATATATGTATCCATCTACTGTTTTGTACTTTTGACTCTGTGATAGTAAAGGGTACTCAACAAATTCAAAAGCTGGTAAAACAGAACTTTTCTCTATAAACTGAAAGCAGAAAGGACAGTTTAGCTAGTGGAGAAGATACAGAAAAATCTGATATCCATGAGTATCCTGTAAAAATATGATATTAGAATGGACAGGAAATGGAACTACTTTATTTGGCTGATGTGAGGAATGTGAGAAAAAATTGGGAAACAAATGGGGGTTTGAGAATGATGAAGATTAAGGATTTTGCTGCTAAATGGAAACAGACAGACAGGGCTCTTGGCTCAAGATAGCAGCCAGCCCTCATTAGAAAAGTTTAGACCCTGCCAATGAGGGCTGGATGGTAGCCTGCTTCCCTGAAAACTATTTGCTTATTTAGGGGATTTAGGGCCAGTGTATTCAAGATCTGAAAATACCAGTTCAGAAAAAACTCATAAGTTATTCCTCAAAACAATTCAAAATTCTGGGGTGCTGTCCAGCGAGTAAGCACAGGATGAAATATTAATACGAGTGGCAGTGATGATTGGAAGAGACAGATGTTGTCATAAGACACGTGTATTTACTCTATGCGTGTTGACTGAGTATCCTCAGTGTGCCTGATCCTCTGCAAGGGGAAGAGAATAAGTTTACAAATATGCCTCTGAGTGAGGCCTTTTCTGCAATGCACTCTCAGGCTTGTAGAAGAAACCCAGGCAAACAACCGGTTTCCATACAATGGAATATATGAATAAGTTAAAATGGCAGCAAAAAAAGAAGAACAATGTCCACTAGCCCAGGAGCAAGGCATTTGCTTAAATGGCCATGTGGTGTGGGGCTGCGTGTTACAAAGGTTTTTAAAAAATCAGTGAGCTGGAACCTGGGGGTGAGTTGAAAAAAAATGCAGGCCCTAAAATTTTGACAGAATTCATGATTAAATGCCTACTTTTTCACTTTTTAAAATATTCTGTAATTCCTCTTCAATTTGCAGGCCCTAAATTAGTTTGAATTAGAGAAAGAGAGAGAGAAGAGAAAGAGTCTTTAATGAAACCAAGTGTAAACCATGCATAGAAGAAGGAAAAAGACTCTTTAAATATATAACATATTGACACATGGCTAATTTTTCCATTAAAAAAATATGTGCTTCACTCTTATGCTCTTTGTTTCAGGATGCAGATATAACAATAGAAGGTTTTATTTTTATTTTTATTTTTTTTTAGCATCTATTTGTATTTGTGAATGACATCGCAGCCACGTACTGCCAGAATGAGTAGTTCCCTGAGAGGACAACCATAGTGAGCTTCCTGAGTTCACTAAGAGTTAGAGACTGGCAGATCACATGACTAGCTAACACACACTTTGGGCAACTATGTTAATTTACACATTCATTCATTTATAAATTTCCATTTAATGCAATAATACTCTGTAAAGTGTTAACTCCGTAACTAAAAGAGGATTACATCTGCACTACCTGAGATACTTAAAATCTAGTTCAACAAATACTGGTTGCTGACAATGAGGAGTTGTGCTCCCCACAATTGCTGAATCTATTCTGCACACTACAGATTTTTAATTTCCAAGTGTGTCAATCTGAAACATTTTATCCACAATTATATAGAGAATCTTGAGTGCCAAAAAAAAAAAAAAAAAAGAACTTTTCATTCCATTCCATTTGTTCATTTACCTGGAATTTATTACCATAGCATATGGTGTGTTACCTCACACCTCACTTTTAGAATAAATACGATGGTGGGAGAAAAAGAAAATTAAAATATGTGGAAAACTGACCTTTTAAAGGAGGAAATGTTGTTTGTTAAGCATCCCTCTACCACAATCCAGTCCCCGTTGATAGAAGACCTAGGATCACATAGATAGATGAAGGCTTAGGAAGGAATATGGATCTTCAGGTAGGAAAAAAAAAAAAAAAAAAAATGGGAGCAGCAAATGTCTGCAGAGGAAAGTTACTCTAATAACGTTTATGCTTTCGCTTTTGCTGTAGCAGATCTGCCATAGGTTTAACAGCTCATAAACTGAAGCTAACTTTCTGAATGATCATTTAATTCTTGAAAAGTAACCATAAACTAAGGAGGAAAAAAATACCGAGATATTAATCCTGGCAGCAGGCAGCAATTCTAGGCCCAAAAGCTTAATGGGGCTGAGCTGAATGGGACATAACAAGATGACTATCCTAACAAAATACAGTCTGTGTCCTCCGATGGATGAGGAATGTTCTTTCCCCATTCTCGTTTGAACGTGGGAGAACATAAAGTGCCAGTTAAACTAAGTAATGTTGCATAACTAAATTACAGGGTTTTTGTGCAGATCTCCAGCAGAGTATAAAACTCCTCAAACTGGAAGTATTGTTTTAATCAAGGGTCTGAATGAGCAGTCCCTCATAGTTCTGCAATATCTAAGTTAATAAAAATATTTTCTTTAGAAGCTTCACCCATATAAACCTGCATTAACAAAAGCTATACACATAGGAAAGTTATATAAGGAAAGTGGGCATGTTTTGAGCCTTTTGAGGTGAACTTTTAATTTTATGGAATAGCTTTGGAAGAAATGTGGAAAGAAATTTATTTGCCATTTGATTTTAAGCAATTGTTTTTAATTTTTATAAATGCAGATGTTTAACTTTGCTATTTGACTGGCATAATAGTTGTTTTTTGAATGGGATTAAATAATTTATATGATGTATGATATAGCTTTGGAGAGCTGTTATTTGTTTTATTGGATATTTGTATTCAGGATGGGGGAGATGATCTAAAGCTTTGCATTTAGCAATTGCAAAGGAGGCGCAGGCACACGGCAAATTCTGCACTTTATTTCACTGGGGTGAAGCCACCGTGACCCAGAAGGCTCACCTATAGATAAGATGGTTTGGCCTCAATAACACTTTGAATCTTTAAGGCTCTCTAGGGTTTTGCATACTTCTTTAGACACAAGTCTTTGTCATTAATGAGATCGCATGAGTGGATCCCTGAATGACACTTTGGAGAATGGTGGGACAAGTTTTTAACAAGCTAACCCTTCTGGCTATAACATGAAAGGGAACCCTGTGTTTAAGATAGTGTGGGAATAAAAGGCAGAGGTAATTTGCACTGCTGAAGAAATAATTATTAGTTCCACGTTGCTTTCCATGTGGTAGGTAGAGGAGAAAGGTAAAATATATGTGAGTGTAGGAAATCACTGTTTATTTTTCTTGCTGAAAACCTATGAAGTTTGGGGTGAAAGCACAGGAGTGGGAAGCAAAGGGACCAAAAACTCCATTTTGTCTCAATATACCATCTTATTAATTATAATATTAATATATAATATATATTTTATACTATATGACATATCTCTGAATTTTCATATATTTGAAACCCAAGGTTCTGAGGTTAAATTATTTTTCCAGTATCAAACAATTAATAAGAGGCCAAGCTGGGATTGAACGATGCTCTTCTGAAGTTAAATCTTGGTGCACTGTTCATTACCCTATACTGTCTGGCTCTTACACTGCCACACTCTTTTCTAAACAGTAATTTATTTTTGCAATACTTAGGATACAATTTAACTTTATTGTAAAGGAACTACACATCCATCACATAGAAAGTGTACAAATAATAATATTTTAGACATATTAGATGAGAATATAGACAAGGATTTACCATTCAAATTTATAGTTATGTTTATTCATACTTTAAAAGAGAAATATGGGCTGTTGAACCAAATTGACAGGCATCTTAAGCTTCACAATTTGTCAGAGAGAGAGCAATACAAATGAAAACAAAGTTAGAATACTCCCCTTTCTCTTTCCTTTATTCCTCATGGTCCCTGTAAGTTTTTTCAGTGGAGTAAGTTCTTGCCCTTCCCTTGGATGAAAAGGACAGAACCAAAGCCATTGGTTGGAAAAAAAACAAGGCAAGAAGTGACCACAAATACTCTTTATTTGGCTGCCTCCCTGGTGCTGGCAAGTGATTAAAGCTCGATCTTCCTCTTGGCAGCTGTTCTGAACGCTTTTGAGGCCTGTGTTGAGGTAGGGCAGCTCTCTCCTGCAAAAACATGGCTGACAGGAATGCATCTCTTCAAGTGTGAGGGACCCCTCTTCTGAGAATCTTATCTGGTCGCCAGGTTCCCTCTGATGAAGTGTGCACACCTGCCTGGGAGTTCTGGCCCAATACCACCTCATTCCGCTCTCTCTCACTTGCCTCCTGTCTAGTTGCCACAACAAACTCGGAGAGTGAAGCCACCTCTTCTTCAGTACCCAATTTCTCGAGCTGGATATTTGTCAGGAAGGAATCAGACTCCACTCCACTTAATCCTCCAATAGAACGGGACACAACTCACAGTTTCCCATCTGTGTTATAGAAGCTTATTTTATAGGATTTGAAGTGAGAAGCAGGTGCCCGAGGCCCACCTCACTTGAAGAATGAGTTCAATACAACGAAAACTAGCAGCTCCCTCCCCAAATCAAAATTTATGTAGCAATCCTCTCTTCATCTACCATCTCATCTTTTGTAAAAAAAAAAAAAAAAAAAAAAAAATTATATGTGGGTAAGAGATTTAGGAATCACCTAACACCTAACCAGGTCTGGGCACTCTATTTTTTGCAAATCCTACAGAATGATCTGACATATCTTACTGGTATTTGATATTTTAATTTTTTTAATTTTAAAATTTTATTCTTTTTTTTATTTTAGTAGATTTAGGAGTACAAGTGTTTTTTGGTTACATGAGTAAATTGTATAGTAGTGATGTCTGGGCTTTTAGTGTACCCATCACCAGAATAATGTACCTTGCATCCAACAGGTAATTTTCCTTCAAGTATTGGCCTAAATTTCCCTTTTAATATCTTGTTACAAATGTAGTGCTCCCAACTTTTGAGAGTATAGTGAAATGTGATTCTCAAAAATTGTTGACATGAATTAAAATTGTCAAAACCCTTTGAAAAACCTTTTATCAATGCGTTTCATGCATTTTCTAATGACTACATTCTTTGATTTGATAATTTTATTTCTGAGAATCTAGTCCAACTATATAATCCTGAATGTAAAAAAAAATCTGTACATAAAATTTATCCTTAAAAATATATCAGGAAAAAAAACCAAATGGAAATAGTATGTAAGTGATTAAATAATGGAAAACTAGGTAATGGAATATTATATAGGTAATGAAATGTTTATGAAGTTTATATAATAATAAGGAAAAGCAATGATAATTCATGAAAAATGTAAAAGGCTATAAATTTCTACCTGTACTATAATAATAGCCATGTTAAAATGTTTTTAAAAGAATCCTTCAAACATCTATACATAATTTTTTTAAAGTTTGAGAATGTACCAAAGTATTAACAGTGACTATCAGTGGTTGTTAGGACATTAGGAAAAGTTTTCCTTTCTCCTATTATGCAGTTTTAAAATTTTATATATTGGGTATTTATTTCTTTTAAAATGCTAAAAACAATAGTTAGAAAATACATGCAAAGCATCAAAGCTGAAAATAATAAACATGGCACATTTTGTCTTTGGAATATATAATCTAAAATGTTTATTCCTTTCTCTTTTCCCACATGAAATGTGATCCTAAATCTTGAGGATTTTTCTAAATCCAAAATGTCTCTGACCCCATTTTCTCTTTTCCAGTCCCTTAGCCACTATTCTAATTCATATCTCTTTGCTCTTAACACCACAACCATCGTACCAGATTCCTAACTGGCCTCCCTGACTCCAGATGGCTCTCTGACCTCAGTTCCAATCCTTTCTAGCTTTATGACATTCAGCTGAGCATCAGCTTAACACATTGCAAAAATAGACTTTCTACAGTTTTCTGAGTAGTATACAAAAAGGGATAAAATATATAAAGTCATTGGCACATAGTAGCTGCTCAACAAAGACAGTTCTCATTATTATAATTCTGTCATTTTTCTGTACTTTTAATGTTGCCATGTTGTACACTTTTGAATTCAGATGCTCCACACAATTATTTAAGATGCTCCAAAATATCAACCACTTTTCCAATTTATTTCACAAATTCTATCTTAGCTTCAACTAGGGCTCCTTCCTATTTCCTGGCCTCTCCCCTTTGTCCCTCTACACTGGTCCCATAACTTAGCTTATTCCTACAGCACCATTTATCTCTTCACGTTCTGTTCCTTCCTGCCATGTCCCACCTTTATGAAATGTCATATCTTATTGAAACCTTTTTGAACCTTGCAACCAAATTAGGTGGCTAGCCTCTCTGAAACCCCATAATATTGTCTAATATCCTTATGACATATAACATTCAGTTCAGCATCCTGGTTGAATAACTCTGATATTCAGGGCTAAGCTTTAAAAGCAACTTCCTCAGAGAGGCTGTGTATGACCATCCAATATAACACAGGCCCTTGGACACTATGACATTTCCCTGTATTTTTTGGTCTTTAGCTTTTTTACTTCTGAAGAACAAAACCATTTTTCTTTACAGTCCCTAGTACTGCGTCTTTCAAGCAATAAATGCTCAATAAATGTGTAAAATTGTATTATAAACCCTGAAAAAAGCATCACCTACTCTAAACCTGGTAAGGAAGATTCTGATTTGAAAATTGATACTAAAATCTTGTCATTATCCCCTAAACATCAACACACGCATATTCCGTTCACACATGCATACACCACCCCCCACACACACGCATATACACTCCGAGTTCTTGGTCTCTGCTGTAATTTACATAATGTTTAGAGAGCAGGCATGGCAGGGAACAATTATAGGAAACCTTGGAAATGGTCTACCTGGAGCTCCCACTGGAAGCCACAATCTGTTGTATTCAGGATGTACAGAAATGACAATGGAAATAATGGAAGAAAAAATGGTTAAGGGTAAACCTTTGGGAACAATAACACATTCAGTGTAATTCACTCGATAGTGCAGTTTTATAAAGTCTAACAGAAAATCCAAACCAATGCAAAGTCAGAAAAAAAATTGAAATTCAAAATATGAAGAAAAGCAATCATGCAGATCTATGAAACTACAGCTTTCTTAAGCAGTAATTTTGTTCATTCCAGACTTCTAGGAAATACAGTTGAGGTTTTCTTTTTAATGTTTTCTTTGGGAGAGAGATATAAAAAAATAATACTATAGTTTTAATAAAAATGCAAACTAGAAAGTAAAAAATAGCTATGTACTGTCTTTTTAAAAATTAATCAATGTTTAATTGGAAAAAATAGAAAAGAAAACTGTCCCCCAGTTATAGTACTCTATCCTTGAATTGTTTAAAAAATGCTTCTGAGTAAATGGAGATTCTTGGTCCTTCCTGGATCCTCACTGCAGCGCCCCAGCTTTTATCAGAAAACTTGAACGTGTTATCTCTTCTCTTTTCTCTATCTTCACCCTCTGCTTAAATTCTTTCCCCACCAACCCCTTGCCTTGTCCATCATATGACCTAACTAATATGTTCCATTCATGTTTCATTCTCCTCTGAAATGTCAGGGAAGCATTCTCTGATACCCTTTCCAAAACTAGGTTAGACTTTCCTGTTACATAATTCCATATTACCCCATACTTTTGACTTCAAAATGCTTATTGTATTTAAATAAGTGTATTTAAAATGTATTTATCAAAAACTGTGTTATTCCATTAGTTTTTGGTTTTTAGCAGTTTTATAGAAGTATAAATAAAATACATAAATTGTACATGTTAAAAGTATAAACTTTGCTCAGCTTTGGCATGTGTATACACCCCTGAAACCATCACCACAATCAAGATAATGATATGCATAAACCCAAAAGTTTCTTCTTACCCCCTTGTTCTCACAAAGTCATGCTGCATTTGTCTTGTTCCTGATGCGTTCCAGGCATACAAGCAATTGTGGCACATGGTGGCACTCAAGATATATTTGTTGAATGAATTATGAGCAAAGATGTTCATCAATGCATTACCTGCAGAAGGAAATGCCAAAAACAACTGTGTCCTTATTTTTGCAAATTTTATATAATAACACAAAACCATGTACCACTAAAACTTATGTTTTATGGGAACAGTAAATTATATTTAAATATATTTAAGAAAGCAAGGATTTAATGAATCTATAAAATATTATTCTGAACATATATATTTATATACATTTATTTTATATGTACCAAGAAAGGATTATATACATTGACACAAAAACTAGCAGTGGAGAAATTACATGTGATTTTAGTGTTCTTCTTTGTGCTTCTCTGAAACTTTCAAAGACTGTGTGTCATACTATGTTGAGTGGGACCTTTCCTGTATCTTAGAATTTTGGATAAAGCCTCATATTTTGTACAACAAGTAGTAAGTATTTCCACATTCTAGCCAAAACAGCCAAAAAGCTGTCAAACCTTCCTCTCTCGAGTTTGCTAAGATGTAGCCAAATTGGTCTTTCGGCTGTCATCCCCTGCATTCTGTCCAGCCTACAAAAGCAAAAGTCCTAATTTTATTGAAGAGCAAAGTTGGCACAGAGTGAGGCATTCTAGAATATTTTCCACTCCATCCCATATCTGGGGCAAAAGCAAGGGATGCCATTCATTTAAGCAATTTTTGTGCTCCAAAAAGAACTACTCTTAGAAATTAAGGATGGCGTAAGAAGGGGAACCTGGCACTGCTAGCTTTTGCTGGATGCTTGCTGAGCTAAAGTTTTTCACAGGCCCACCCATGCTGCCACCTGAGGAAGGAAGGTCTTAGGAACTTCAACTCATTTCCTTTGGAATTTGGGGGTGTCTGCCTTCGAGTCTTCTCAAGGCAGGAGTTTGACCACGGAGTGGGAAGCAAGAGTCAGCCCACCCTCTCTAGGTGTGGTACAGAAAAAATATGCTAGTTACTATATGGCAAGTGGAGATCACAAAAAGTGATCAATCAGCTCAAGCAGTTTCCACCAGTCTGACTAAGAGAGCTTCCTGCCACAGAAGGGGGACGCTAACAGTAAAAAGTGGTGTGATGAACTGATGTGGGCAGGAGTTGAGATGCTGAGAGGACACCCAAAGGCCCATCGGTGTTCCATGGAAAAGCCAGGATCTGAGCACATGACCCACATTCAGAGGGCACTGAGGACTAAAAGACAACAAAATCAGCACTGATCACGTACTTTTTTTTTTTTTCTTTTTACATAAAGTCAGCGGAAAGAAAAATATTTGACCACAAAACTTATTCTGCTTTTAAGATCATTATCTTAGGATAGAAGCTAAAATTAGAAATAATAGGCAAACTGATATAAATAACTCTAAACATCTTAATGGACACTGCTAGATTATTTTCTAAAACCTGTAGGAAATTATAATCTCTCTGCAAGTATTGAGTATCCACATCCTTTTCAGAATTGCTAACTTATTAAAAAAGTGCCTTGTTACAATTTGCATTTATTCATTCTACTGACATCTAATGGGTTATTATTCTCATTAACCATTTATAGTTTCATTTTTGTGATATATCTGTTTATATTTTTCCCTTTTATGTTGTCAGGTTTTAGTGTCATTTTTTTTATCTGTAACTGATAAAAGTAGCCAAGATTTCTGTTAAATGTGGTTAATTTAGTTGTATCAAAAGATAATTCAATGAAGTTTTTAGCAGTAGTCATCACATAAATTCAACTAATAAAGAAACTTCAACCATTTATATATTCATTCAATAAGCTTTTATTCGGTTAGTCATTGTCCAACTCTAGAGCTGAATCAAACAAGGAGCCAATCTCAAGATGCTTATCAGAGAGGAGTTTGATAATGACCATAAAAGCAACCTGCTTTACACGGAGTAGTTCATATTAGTCTGCTTCGGCTGCCATAACAAAATACTACAGACTGGGTGGCTTAAAACAACAAAAATTTATATTCTCACAGTTCTGGAGACTGGAAATCCAAGATCAAGGTGCCAGCAGAGTTGGTATCAGGTGAGGGCTCTCCACTTGGGTTGCAGATGGCCGCGTTCTCACTATGTACTCTGTCTTTCCTAGGTTCATGCATGCAGAGAGCGAGAGAGAGAGCTCTCTGATGTCTCTTCTTAAAAGGATGACAATCCTATCTGATGAGGGACCCACCTTTATAGAGTCCTTTACTTCTTTTCTACAAATATAGCCATACTGGGGGTTAGGGCTTCAGCATATGAATTTAGGATGGGAAGCAGGTACACAAACACTCAGTGTACAACATAGTTGGAGTTATTCCATCTTGGAAATGGTTAAAAAAAGAAACCCAGAAAACCTAGGAATCTTACTCATTTATTCAGTAAACGTTTATTGAGTGCCTAATTCATAGCAGGCACTATGCTTAATATTAGTAATAGTAGCTGTTTTCCTTGAGGAGCTAATAATTTAATGGAGAGAGAGAGACATGATATATCACAATGCAATTTGAATGACATGATAGAACCATCATAAACAACTTTGAAATCCCAAAAGAGGGAATAAATAGATCTGTCTATGGGAGTTGGGAAAGATAATACAGAAAAGCAAATATTTATTTGGGTCTTAAATGTTGGGTGGGATTGTATAAAGCAGAAAGAAGAAACAATCATACGACAGTGATGGGAAATGGTTGCTCAGGAAGTCTGCTTCCTCACTTCTGAGTGGTAAGATGTTTTAAAGACTACTTTCTGAGTGGTGCCTTTATAGTCTGGAGCTCTGGACCTATGTCTCCCTCTGTCCTTACCTCCTGCTCAGTAAAATACTGAGAGAAAGAAAGTGGAAAGTCGGAGAAATCTGGCTCCTGTTCCTGTCTTTCAATGTTGGTGTTATCTGCAGTGTCTGCAGAAAAACATTTCACTCTCATGCCATTGGATATGGGTCTCAAGATAATGCATCCTACACGATGGTTAGGTTCTAAAGTCAACATGAAAGTGAAGTTTGCATGTAACCACAAAACTCTCAGCACCAGCCGCAGGGCTTTGTCTATGTGAAGCCACAGTGTTTACCCTCCATTCACTTGGATAAATTTTTCTTTAAAAAAAAAGTGAATATAAAGATTTAGCTAGCCTAATAAGATCAATTCCATTGTTAGTATTAAAATATGAATACAAACTATAAATATAATCTCAAAGACTCAAGTTTGTGGTCATTTCTTATGGTACACTAAGCTACAACACAGTAGTAAGTGCTATATGGTTACTGTCATTTAACAGAGAGCCACATATCTGAGTATTGATGGCAAGACAAAGATCTAAGAATCGTATTTGAGTGCTAAGTACTAGACAGTATTTTCAATGCCTTCCCAGAATCATCTCATAGGATCCTCAAACAACCCCATGAGGTAGGTACTGTTAATCTCCATTTTACATCTAAGACAGAGAGAGTTGTTAACTAACTTGCCCAATTCACACAATAGAATGCAGAGCTCAGATTTAAGCGTCTGATTCTAAATGCTAAAATATACTGTCAAGCATAAAAGAAGAGCTGCTGATCAGTACGGAAGAGAAAGAATTTGATTAAAGCAAAATTTTACCTGTGATAAAATAATTACTCCCTTTTTGTCTTCTACAGCCTTACCTTCTAATTTCTCAAATTGCATCATAGAAGAAGTTCTTATAATTACTAGTAGACCCCCCTGAAAAAAATGCCATGCTACATGTCTATGGTCTATTTAGGAGAGTAAAGAAAGGATAAAAGTCTAGCTGCAAAGCAGAAAGAAAATAATTTTTACATATTTTTACATATTATTAAGAATCAGCCTTGTATTTCTCTTTTATGAGTGGTTTCCCAAAGACCTGCCGTGTCTACTGTGTTAAGTGTGGGTTCAAGAGATTATGGGCACTGATGGGCCTCTGGTTCACTGTTATTTCCTTCTTCTTGCAACCTCACATTGCTATACATCTGTTTTGTTGATTCAGAAGAGCACTTGAAATGCTTTACAGTTGATTTTGACAAGTGCTACAATTTGATAGGGGAAGATAATTCTTGCTGAGATGATTTTCAAAGTACAGAAATTATACTTTTGAGTAGATATTACCTTTCTTTATGATCAGAATTTTCATTTAATATACAGCACACTTAAGCTTGGTAATCACATTTCCCTTTTTCTGAAAAAAAGTGATGGGTGTCTTTGATCTCATATATTAAAGCATTCCACACTAAAATCTTATTCCAGATTCTGATTGTTTTCTTTGTTGCAGATAAAACATGTCTGCCAAATTTAAAGATATCAGATTTATAAAATGCTATATGAATATGAAGTGGGATTATTAATTAAATGAGAGGCTCCTGATCACATGAGTGGGCTGATTGATGAGTTCCTGGGATGTACATTGTCTGCATGTCTCTAAATCCACTAAACTGAGAATTAATCAGTAGTGCCTTAAAGACCACAGATTTATTGATAGAATAATCAGTTTAAAGAAGTAAAATATATGGGTGTGATTTTAATTTATATTTTAAATATTCTTTTATCACATAGATTTTCCCATTAGTTTAATTATAAAAGAATATTTTAATATTTGAGATGATTCTTGATGAATTACCATTGGTTTGCTTTGTTTCACTAATGCTATGCCAAAGGTTGACAAAATTTTAAATACCATCAAGACTTAAAGCTTATCTAATGCCAAGTCAAGATCTTACCTTGGTTTAAAGCAGACTGAATAGTTCAGTGCTTTGGGAATCTCAGCCCTGCTTGCAAGGTTCATCTCAACCCAATATCCTTCAGTAATTAAAGTCTTTATTATTGATGTGATAGAAACTAAAACTTGACCCATGCTCTCATGTTAGAAAAGAATTTCTAGACATTTGATCTGTCTTTATATAGCTTTGTACATTATATACAAAAATAAACGGAAATACATAGTTAAAATGTCATGGACTTCACAGTTACACTGAACACACTCTATACTGCTGCCAGTAACACTGGTGTCAGAACTTCGATAAGATTAAACAGTATCTCAGAATTCTTATTCTGCTACTTGGGTCTATTGTTATCAATGTGGTTTCTCCTAATCAGCAACCCAAATTCTAGATCCAACAAATAATCCTAATTGGAATTTCTAAAGTGGTTATCCTCAGCCACTTCAATTAAATACATTAAAATAATACTTCTTGTTGTTACATGATTAAGAAGAAAGACTTGAGTTTGTATTTTTATTCTACTATTTCTCAACTAAAGAACATTGAGAAGACTCTTTACTTATCTAAGCCACAGATTTCAAGTTGACACACTGAGTGCATTGGGTTTATTATTTTCCTAGCAAAACTTCTGAGAAGATAAAATAAAATAATGAATACAAAGCATTACACCAGTGCTTGGTGCATAGGAAATTCGCAAAAACTGATAAATGTGATTAATGCATCACCAATGCCACTCTCCTAGCTAGTACCCGACACCTGGCTTATAATAATAAAGATAATATTCTAGTAATTCATTCTTCAATTTCCACCCACTTCAGTTACCTTAAACACAATACTATTTATTTATAAAATATTGCTTTCATTTTGTATTTATTAAGTCCTGTACTAAAATTAGGTTATAGTTCATAACTAAAACCCAAGATTTCAAAGATTCTTATTACGTGGCCTCAAAACTTTTATAGCCTATGCTTCTGTTATTCCCCTATAGAAACTATCCTAACAGTATTATCTTTTGATTGCCAATTTCACTTCGAATTTTCATCCTTACGTGCCCTTTCACCTATATAGAAAGGTAAACACAATAATCAACAGGCTGCAGAACTTTCTGAAACTTCTTTACATGATAGAATTTTAGCCTATTCTTGGAATCGGTTTGAGCATACATGTGATTGCCTCAATTATCTGGATAGAGAAAAGAAATATTGGAATTAATTTAATTGTTCTTAACTGTGACTAGACTCATAAACCTATTTGATTTCTACCCATGTTATAGACATGTATGGCCATTTATTTCTGAATAACCTGAGTATATTTTCTTATTTAGGTTAAGAGCAGCTATTTAACTTCATAAGACTTTCCCCTTGATAATTGACAATAGTCCGCCTTCTCAAGGTCATCATTTGTTCAGTACTAAAAAATATAGATATAGAAGCTATAGAAAAGTGTCTGGATATATACTGATCATAGACTGCATCTTCTAAATTTAACATTTGGGTCAGCCCTTATTTTCAGCTTACTTTATTGTGATCTGCGCTTTTGATTAAAAAAGGAGAGATGTGGAGGAAGAGAAATAGTCCCTCTTCAACACAGAAACGCAGGTAACAAAATAGCTCATCCAAGTCAGAGAGGAGACAATAAAATGATGTTAGGTAGAACTGAACCATTCCTCTCCAAGAGGCTTTTCTTTCTTTCTTTCTGTTTTAAAAAGCTTTCTTGAGATATAATTAACATAGCATAAAATTCATTTTTAGCATATGGTTCAATAAATGTTAGTAATTCTACACAGTTGTGTAACCATAACCAGAGTCTAGTATTAGAACACTTCCATTGTTCAAAATATTTCCCAACAAAACCAATTATAGTCAATCCTCCTCTCACTTCCTTCCTAGTAAACCACTCGTCTGCATTCTGCATCTGTAACTTTGCCTTTCCTAGAGGTTTCATATTAATGTAATCATACAAATGCATCCTTTAATTCTGACTTTTTTCATTCAGCATAATGTTATTAGGGATTATTTATGTTGCTTTGTCCAGCAGTAATTGGTTCCTTTTAATTACTGAGTAGTATGTCATTGTATGAATGTATCACAATTTGTTTAGCCTTTCATCAGTTGATATTCATTTAGATTGTTTCCAGTTTGTGTCTAAGAATAAAGCTGCCATCATATATGTGTATATATTTATATATATATATATACACACAAATCTTTATGTGGACATATGCTTTCATTCTTCTTGGATTAAGACCCAGGAGTAGAATTGTTGGGTCCTATGAAACAGATTTCCATACTCTTTTCCAAAGTTCTGTACCATTTTAATGTCCCACCAACAATGTATGAGGATTCCAGTTTCTCTGTATCTTCAATGACAATATTCTCTGTCATTTTGATGACAGCCATTCTATTGGGAATGTCATATTATCTCATTGTGGTTTAATATGCACTTCCCTATTGTATAATGATGTTGAGCATTTTTCATTTGTTTCTTATTCATATATCATCATTGGTGTCTATTCACATCCTTTACCCATTTTTTATTGAGTTGTCTTCTTATTATCAAGTTACAAAATTCTTCAAATATTCTGGATACAAATACTATCAGATACATGATTTTCAAATATTTTCTATCGGGCTGTGGCTTGTCTTTTCATTTTGTTAATGACCACCTTTGGAGGCAAAAGTTTTTTACATTTTGATGAAGTTTAAGGTATACATTTATTTTCTTTTATGGATCCTAAAGTAGAGTGTTCTATCACGTTATTGATAGTGCTGTTCAAGTCTATATTTTTACTTATTTTCTGTTTAGTCATGCTATCTATCACTGAGAAGTGAATGTTAAAATTTCCAACTATTGATGAATTACTTATTCTTTAAAATATGTAAGTTTTTGTTTTATGACACTATTAAAAGATGCATATACATTTATGATTGTTATAGCATCTTGCTGTATTGACTCATCATTTCAAAGTATCCATCTCTGCCTGAAATATTATTCCTATATTAAAGCCTATTTTTGTTTCTGATATTAGTATGGCCACTCTAGCTCTCCTACAGTTATTGTTTGCATTATATATTTTCCCATCTTTTATTTTCAACTGACTTGAGTAAGAAATTAAACTGTATTATGTAGACAGCAAATAGTTGGATCTTGCTTTTTAATTAGGTATAACAATATCTGACATTTGATTCTTTATTTAGCCTTTATTTTGAAAGAAATTTTAACTAAGTATAGGATTCCAGGTTGACCTTTTTTGTCCTTTCAGTACTTTAAAAAAATGTCACTTCATTATTCTTTCAGTTTGCAGTTTCTGATGAGAATTCTGATGTAATTTTGCTCTCTGTATGTGTTGTGTCATTTTTACTATGGCAAGCTTAATAATTTTCTGTTTCTTATTTTTAGCACTTTGCACATTATTGCATATTGCATATTATGTGTCTAAACAGGTGTCTGTGTTGTGTGTGGTTTGTGTGTTTGTATGTGTGTGTTCATATTTTTCCTATTAGACATGCTCAAGCTGTTTGGATATGCAGTTTTATGTCTTTCATTGTTAGGGGGAGATATCTAGCCATTGTCTTTTGAAGGATTTGTTCTGCTCTGATATTTCTCTTTTCCTTCTCTCTCTCTCCACCTGTCTCTCTGGTTTAAACCTTTTGGTATGTTCAAGAGAAGTTTCTGGGTGGGAGATGGGGTCTTGAGCCTTTTCTGCAGCAGCAGATGATCCTTTCTCATTGGATGCAATAACCAGGGAAACTTTCTCTAGGCTCCTTCTTTGCTCTCAGCCTGTCCCATGAGCACCTGGTGGAGGTCATGGAAAAGAGTCTGTGAGCGTGTGCAAAATCCTGTCATGTCTGGAGCTCCCAGGGGTCCTACACTGCCTGTGTATCCCACACTCAGCCTTTAGAAATGTGTTAACAGTTTAGTTGATTTCTTCATAACAACTTGTGTAGCATACAACAGTTATTTTTATACTCTGGAAAAGGTGAGAGCATCTGTACACCCCCTCCTTTCTTAAAGAGGCCTATCCTTCCTTGGATTTCAGGCCATTCAGTTTCACTCTCATTCAGGTGTCTGATGGGTTGAAAAAAAGTTATGCTTTATAGTTTGTTTAGGATTTTCTCATTGTTGGAGGTAAGTGTGACATTCTCTTCAGGTTACTATATCCTAGGAAGAAGCAGAACTCCAAATATGTGTTTTTAGTGGAGGCTGCCCATCAGAAGACCCTGCCCCCAGTGCAAGACCAATCAGAAGAGATGGAGATCGGATATTCTATATGTAAAAGTATGGTAAGGATAGCACAGTGACTTACAAGCCCTCCTTGGGATAGAGCTGCCTCTCTACCTTAGACTTTTATTTATTTATTTTTGAAACGGGATTTCACTCTATTATCCAGGCTTTGAGTTCAGTGGCATGATCATAGCTCACTGTAACCTTGAACTCCTGGCCTCAAGCAATCTTCCTGTCTCAGCCTCATGAGTAGCTAGGACTACAGGTGCATGCCACCATGCTTGGCTAATTTTTTTTTTTTTTTTTTTTTGAGATGGGGTTTCGTTATGTTGCCCAGGCTGGTCTCAAACTCCTGGCCTCAAGGGATCCTTCCACCTCAGTCTCCCAAAGTGCTGAGATTCCAGGTGTGAGCCACCACAATTCTTGCCTTAGACTCATATATGAGAGGGAAATAACTTTCAATCTACTTTGAACCAATGCATTAGCATTTTTGTCATTATTGCAACAACTTGGTCTGTACACTTCCTGATATACATGAAGATGTACGTAAAGTCTTCACTGACTTCCTACTAATCTTAAGACAAAGGCTAAAATTCTTTACGTGACCTACAAGGTTCTGTGTGATATGGTTTCTGCCTGTCTCTCAAGCCTTATCTTGGGCCACTTTCCCTGTTGCCCACCCTGTTCTAGTCTTTAACAGCCTTCCATCAGTGTCCTGCACATCAGAGTCTTTCCATGTGCCTTTCTCTTCCTGGGAGATTCTCTTTTCCACCCAATAAATTTTCCCTTGTGTATCCCTACTTATCATTTATAGCTTAGCTCAAGCTTAATGATCTTTTGAAAATGTTTCCTAATCCTCCAGTTATAGACTTTAATGGCATCTAGCTCCTGTACTTTTGAGCTCTTATCTCTGTAATTGTACATTTGTTATCATTCAAATAGTGATCCTCCATCAAGCTGTAAAGCTACATAACAGCCAAGACCATGCTTGCTTTAGCCCATCACTGTAACATCAGACCTAGCACGATGTCTGATTTCTAGCAGATGTGCAGAAAATAAGTTAAATGAATGAATGGGATCGTATTAATGATTCCTTTCTACACATGATCTTTTCCAGTGTGGCTTCACTATACATGGTCTTCATCCACCCTATGCTCTTACTGCCCAAGCTCTTATCATTCCCCCATAATAGTTCCTTATTAAAAATAGAGAATGTTAATGAGAAATATCAAATTAGATTTTGATACACTGGCAGTGGTAATAATTCAAGAAGCTAGAAATTACCTTTTAAAAGTGAATATGCAAAAAAAAAGTTTCAAAACTAATCTGGGAAAGCCACTGGAAAAAGAATTCTACCTAGTTGCCACCTCTCCATTGCAATACAGTTTGATGAAAACTTATGAGATGAGCCTCTTTTGTGTATGTGTAGGTACAGATTTTGTCAGTTTCTTCGTGTTATAATTTTACTAAGTATAAGCACTAAGTCAATTATTAATTTACTCAATTAAGATTTTTCAAACCCATTTTCTTCTAGAAAACATATTTAGAAGGTAAGAACCAGTCCCAATATACATTGACTTTACTGCCTTCTAGAACTCTAGTAATTATGATATATTTTCATCTATTCTTCTTTAGAATTTTATTACATATTATTCTTACATAAATAAGGAAAGACAAGTGAGTAATGTGTGCATAGCTAAGAATGCATATCTGTAAAATGCTAACACAATTTCTTTCACAATACATTTATATTTTCAAGCATCAATAAACTTCAGTGTTTCTCTTTCAAAAATAATTTCAAAACATCAGTTTGAGTATATTATATTTTGTTAACTGATAAATCAACCAGCTCTATAGGGCATAGAAAAACAGCGGAAGCACGCAATTTGTAAGCAGTTTCCATTCAATATCCCCTCTGTTGTTAGAAATACATGTATCAACATTTCTTTAGTTAAATGTAAAGTATTTTATTTGTTTCTATTCCACTGAGAATTGAAACAAAATTGGTTTACCACAGGTAATTGATATTTGAAGAATAAATCAGGAGAAATTTTCTAAGATCTCATTTGTATCTCAGGATGTATACCTCCTGGGACTCTAATACAATGGGAAATGTTTGAGTTTGGGCTCAGAGAAATTTGCCTGTGGCTTGTGAGGAGGAGATATAAACAGCTCTTTCTAAAATTGTGAGAAACATGCAACTTTTTTCACACATGTGTTTGTATTTGTGTGGCCAACAATTATATTTATTTTAAAAGCCATTGAAATTTAGAAAAAGCCTCTTCTTTTTACCTTTGGTAGACATCAGCTGGCACCTGGGAACATTGTTCTGCAAAGTTTTTAATTTTATTTTAAAGTTCTTATATTCCAGAAGCAGTAGTGCATGGTATGTGTCTGAAAAAAATTTGCCAATATTCACATAAAGTTATCAATTATTAATAGATAAATTATTATTTTAAGAATATTAATTAGATTAATTAAAAATATCTTGAATACAAATTTTATTAAATAAAAATGTTAATTTAGGGTTTTTGATAGAAAATGCAAGCTGTGTACAATTACCTTATCTAAAAAGATGCTAAGATGCTATATTACAAAAAATTATCCCAATAAACTAAGAATTAAAAAATATTAAGATATGATATTATACAAAATATTCCCAATAAACCTGCAAACATAGATGGAATACATAAACTATTGGAAAAAATAAAACTTGCCTTTTTGACTAAAGAAAAGTAGAAAACTTTAATAATATGCCAATAAAAAACATTAGAGATATCAAGTTAGTAGTTTATAGCTCCCTTTCCTTATCCTCCCCTCATGGATATATGAGGGCAGTCCAGAAAGTATCCAGCCATGTAATATGAAAAATAGAGACATTTATTGAAGAAGATACAAAATACAAGAAATATTGTACATAGGACAGTGATGTCTCAGTCCTCTTCAAAGTTGGAACCTTGGGACCTCACGGTTCTCCTAGTGTCTCTTAATCTAACCCATACACGTTCAACATTCTCAGGTGTTTTGCTTGTTACAGGCCTTGCAGAACGTGGATCCCTGTCAACAGATTCTTGACCATCTTTGAAGCATTTGTGCCACACTTTTATTTGTGCTGCGCTCATTGCATAATCCCCAAAAGCCTTCTGAATCATCTGAATGGTTTCTGCTGAAGAACGTTCGAGCTTAACGTAGAATTCGATGCAGATTCATTGCTCTACTTGCTCAGTCATTTTGAATGCGACCTCCACACATTACCTATGCTCCCTCAACAGCGACTAGTGCTCCACTGACTAGTGCAGTGGAGTCGTCATTGTCCATGCATGTACATTCCAGTCCACTTTCCTTGGCTGCCAGGTTACATCGATGTCACACAAACTGTTTTCGTTATGTTAACAATGGCTGGATACTATCCAGACAGTCCTCATATATCATGTATACATACATGTACACACAGGTCTAAAGACATAGACACAGAAAAGATATTTCCCTATTTCTACATACCCATCAGAGAAAAGAAGAAACACCCATCCTTTCTTTTTATGATGCTCGCATTACCCAGATAGTCAAACCAGACAAGGATAACACAAGTTAGGAAAGCTTAGATGCCCATCACACTCATGACCATACAAAAATTCCTAGACAAATATTACAAAATGGAATCGAGCAATGTATATGAAAGATAATTAACCAATTGGGTTTTTAATTAAAAAATGGAAGCTGGTTTAATATCAATTAATTCTGCTGTATATAAACCTTGATATTTAGTGCAGCATAAAACAAGTGCAGATCAGTGGTGAAAAGATGGGCTAGTTACAAAATTGTCCAAAGACTTGTTTGTCTGTGCGTGTGTGTGTGTGTGTGTGTGTGTAAAATATTACCTCGCACACACATTAAAATACAAAAATCAATTCCAATTTGATTAAAACCTTCTATAAATCTACATGAGAGTATATTTATGTCTTTGGGATAGGGAGGTATTTACCAAACATGACCCAAGAAGCACAAACCACAATGTCAGACTACAAATTCCACTAGCGTTTAAAATAAACATGTATACTTACCAGGCAGGAGAGATACCATGATCATGAAGGTGGTTTTCCCAGGGCGAGGCTTATCCATTGCACTCCGGATGTGCTAACCCCTGTGATTTCCCCAAATGTGAAAAACTCAGCTGCATAATTTGCAGCAGTGGAGGACTGCATTTGTACTCTCCCCTGGTTTTATAAATAAAAAAATAAGTAAAAAAAAAAAAAATAAACATGTTAACAAAGGGGAAAAAACAAGTGATAGGCCAGGTATGGTGGCTCACACCTGTAATCCTAGCACTCTGGGAGGCCGATGCGGGAGGATCACTTGAGGTCAGGAGTTTGAGACCAGCCTGAGCAAGAGTGAGACCCTGTCTCTACCAAAAATAGAAAAATTAGCCAGGGGTGGTGGTGCATACCTGTAGTTTCAACTATTTGGGAGGCTGAGGCAGGAGGATCGCTTGAACCCAAGAGCTTGAGCTTGCAATGAGCTGTGATGAATGAACTATCATTAAATGAATCAAAATTGATGAATCTCAAGTATATAATATTGAATGAAAAAATAAAGGCACAAAGGAATACAAACTGCAAGCATATATCCACATTAAGTCCAAAATTAAGCAACGCCAAATAATTTTTGATTTGAGAATGTAATTACTGGTGGTGTCTCGGTTGTGTATACAAGGAAACAGACTCTGGGGAGAATATATGCAGAAAGTTTACTGGAAAATAATTTTGGAAAAAAAAAAAACTATAATGGAGTGAGGGAACCATGACCTTGGGAGAAGGAGAAGTTGAACTGCGGTACAGTTGGAACAAAAGTTCAATCAATTTTACAGGGAGCTCTAGAGCTGGGGTGGCCATGAAGAGTGGACCTGAGTTGAAGGAGGTGGCTTAACACTTCATTTGACACAATAAGTGATTTGGACATTGAATGCAGTCTTCCCTTGGAGTGAAAACTTGTGTGAGGCAGCTTCCATCAGGCAAGGGTAATTCCTGGGAAAATCACACGGCTATAAGGTACAGCAGCTGACATTAACCACAGCTGGAGAAATTAGTGCCTCAGTCCTGAAGAGGGATCCGGCAGACACATCAGGGCATTTACTAAACCACAGGCTTCCCCTTGCACCACTCAGAGTCACTTGTTTTATGTAGTAAATTCATCCCCTCAGGGAGCTCTATCTCTGGGATTCCAGTGGCTCTCTTTTCTGGGGAAACTTAAGATCATAGTTAGTGGGATGAAATATAGTCCTTCTCACTAAAAATGGTCCCACAGCTACCGTTCATACTTACTGCCTTTCTCCTCTATTACCTATTCTAGAGCCTCCTCATCCTCAGCTAGCACCTCTGCTGGCCTAGGTGGCATACATAAGAGAGTGACTCAGACCCTCATCTCAAAGTAATCTGAGACTCCGGTCCTAATGCTCCTCTCAGGTGCAGCCGTGGCACTTGTCCATTTACCATCAAAATAGGACAGGGGACTGCAAGAAGAGTCTTCTAGTGGATCAGCTGGGTTCCAGTGTGTTCTTTGCTGCCTCTCATGTAATAAAAGCTTTACATCTACCTACTGGAGACACCACACCATACAATGATTGTCAATTTAGGAGGTACACCACATTCTGGAGGATGAAACCCCTTCCTTGCAGGTATCATTTGTAAGACAGTACCTTAGCTGTCCCTTCAAAAGTAATACCATCACTCTATCAGGTTGGCCGTATATAATAGGATAATTGGATCACATCACCATGTGCCCAGTCTTACACATTTTGGGTACTAAGTGAGTCTCTGAGTTCAAGGAAATATATGAAACCTCACATCGGTGGATCAAACACCCTGTGAGCCCTTGTATAATGGGGGTTCACATTATAGGAAAGGTAAACCCACAGGCAGCATATGTGTCTACTTCACTCTGAATAAATCACAGCCCCTTCCAGAGTGGAAATGTTCCATTGTAATTCACTTACCACTAAGTAGGTGATTGATTTCCTGAAGGAAAGGTGCAGCACCATAGGTATAATATTTGAATTTGTTTTTGTTAATAGGTAGGACATTCAGCAGCACAAGAAACTGGCCTTGGTGAGTGTGAGCCTATGCTATTGACCCCAAGCTCATCCTTCATACCTACCTCAATGGCTACTCCACTCTTGAGCCCATTGTGACAGCATTGACAAATACTGATGACAGAGGTCAGTTAATATCAACTGGTAAGTAATTTTGTCTACTCAATTGTTTAGTCCTCTTCTGTGTGCTTGCTTGTGTGCTTTGGCCCTGCTTGTGCACCACCCCTAATGTGCCATTTCCAACCTGAAAATTGTTGTTGATTCTTATGCTTTTGTGGATCTGACAGAGCCCAAGCTCATGATAGGCAGTTCTGGCTGTGTTAACACTTTATGGTCAAATGCTCCATGTCTTGCAGGGCTCAGTAGCATTCCAGATGTTTTCAAGTGGTTTATAGTATTCTGATGCAAATGGTATGCCATAGATCCAGACTTAGGGGTCTCCATTGCTATTCTCCTATTGGAATTTGTCATAAAGTCCACATGATAACTTTCACACCACAGATACCTCTGATAACACAAAGGTTACGTGGTCTAAGCATCAGGGCTGCTTACAACACAGTCTGGATATGACATAGAACAATTTCCTGCTCTGGGCTCCACTCAAAGCAGACAGCTTTCTGTGTCATTCAGTACATTGGTTGGAACAATGTACCAAAGGGTAGAATTGTATGCCTTTAGTACCTAAAGGACCATATCAATCACAGTGCCTTCTTCTTAGCAAGAAAAATTGCAAAATGCAAAACTTTGTCTTTTATTAGAAAGGGTGTCCTGCTGTACCCTCCATCATGGATTTCTAAAGACCTAGTTGATAAGGTGACCCCTTTTGTAGGGTTTATCTCCAACCCTTTGAAGCAAATGTGTCTTACCTTGGGCCTCTAATATACTTGTCACTTTTTAAAATTTATTTTTATATTGACAAGTAAAAATTGTTAACATTTATGGTTTACAATGTGTTGTTTTGATATATATGTGTGTTTGTATTTATATGTATGTGTGTATGTATATATGCACTTGTAGAATGGCTAAATCAAGCTATTTAACATATACCTTACATGCTTTTTTTTTTTTTTTTGGACTTGCCACTTCTCAACATCTCCCCCATCAGCCTTGGCCTGTAGAGATCATCCACCAAAACTTCTCAACAACTGTGTTACCCCTCTCACAAGCACATTCCATATTGCTTTGCTAAATATAATGATTGTCCTTTAAGCCCTCTTTTGGACTTAAACATAGCTGGCTGGTGAATTTTCCAGTCTTGCACAGTCTATTCCTTCTGGCACACCCTTTTCCATAAGCCTTTTGATCCCATTCTCCACCATCTGCCATGGCACTTGTGGCATTTCTCCTTCACTTAGTGTAGGTCCTCACTTGTTCCAGCATTTCAGAAGAGTCATACATTATCCTGAGTTCCTTGCCAGGGTGCTATTTCCTATGTCACAAATAAGTGTTCTCATATTGATAAATTCTTCCTTATCCAACTTTATATTCTACCCGTCGTGATTCATCATCCTTAGGGTACAGTCCCATAAATACTTTCATGGCTACCTATACATTCTGTCTTCTGGCTTATAGTTCCTTTTCTCCCTTGACAGGCCCAGCACTTCTTAGAGAGGCAGGTGTCGTAGAGATATGAGATGTCATCAGCTGACACTCTTGGCAGCAGGTAGAATAAGTGCCTTTTTATAAAAAAAATTGTAGCCACTATGTTATCTTTAATTTCCATTTTTAATAAAATTTTTCTGCGTTTAAGGTGTACAACATGATGTTCTTATATCCATATACAAAGTAAAATATTGCCTTTGCCTGAAAGTTTGATTTGGATGCATATCACAGTATTCACTACATTGCTAAAACTACCTTAAAAATAAAGGAAAGATCAACACAAAATGTAGAATGCAATTGGGAAGACATTATGGGATCTTCAATGTTATAGACAAAGTTTTATTTTTTAATCCATACAATGAGAGAATAGTTGTGCTTTTTAAATTATTCTTCTTTAAATTGGAGTTCATTCATATACTTTTTGTATATATTACATTATATAACCTATAATAAAAATAATTAAATAAAATGATTCCTGGCACTAAATGTATTAAAAAGAAACAGTTTGAGTCACTCGAAGAAACACATTTTTTAACTTTCAAAAATGGTAAGAATGGGTTGTATGACATATGTGAATATAAAGAGAAATTGTTGAGTTTGAAGATAAGAAGATGTAGATGGTTTCTTTTAATTGTGCAAAAACTCAAGGTGAATTGAGAAATGGAGAATTGAGGCAAACACTGTGACATGGTTTGTCCGTAGCCTTCCCCATTACAGCTGACAGCAAGCCCTTTCTTCCATTCATTCAGACCAAACACACTGGAGTCATACTTGATCTCTGTCTTTCTCTAACGCTCCACTTTCCTTCTGTCAGACAATTCTAGTCATCTAGACTTAAAGTATGTTCAGACAGCTATACCCAGGTCTCAACTACCATCATCTCTTGCCTGGATAACTGCAGTAACCTCCTAGTAGAACTTCCTGTTTGAACTGTAAAAGAAAAATTGCACTGGACAATTGTTAAAAATGTCAAAATCAAACTTTATTCAAGACTATCGCAATAGGTAAGAATGATTGACTTCAACTCTGTTGAAACAAAAGGCTGGAGAGTTTTAAAGCCCTAGATGAGCTAGTGGAAAAGTAGTGGGGGGTGTTAGGGGACCAGTTAGTTGTCAGTGAGATTAAGCCACTTGTGTTTGCCAATTTAGGCTTATGAAAGTTAGACTCTTACGCTGCCAAAGAGACAGGAAATGGGGACACAATCTTTTGTGATGATCACAGGTCAAAGAGATGACTCCGAGGTCCTTGAGAAAGGCATTCCTGGGTTGTGACATTGGCTGGAGGCTATGAGAAGATTTATATCTCAAAGAAGCAGAGAAAGCATTTGTAATTGCATGTTTGCTAAAGTAAATGCTGTAAGAAAAGGGAAGCTAGTGGCTACAGTTAGAAAGAAATCTGTATAAAGTTTACTCAAGTTAAGGGGAACATTAAGATCTCTTTGGTCACTACTCTTTGTACGCAAAATCTCTTCTCAACACAGCAACCTGACTGATCCTTTTAAAATATAATTTAGGTCATGTTACACCTCTGCTCAGAACTCTCCAGTGGTGTTTTCTTTGCCTGGACTGCTTTTTCTCTAGATTTCCATTTGACTGACTTTCTCACTGTTTACTTTCTGATTTTAATACAACAATCATTCCCACCCCTAACCCATCGCACACTATCAAATTCCTAATTGCCCTTTCGCTGATTATTTTCTTTTATACCTTAGCACTTATCTCCTACAATATGATATAATTTACCTACAATTTCCCCAGTATGTTTATTGTTTACTGTTTGTCTTTACTCTCTGGAATGTTAAATGTGTCGGGCTCAGAAAATGACACCACAAAGTATAGCGCTTTGGCATGCTAAGTACTTTACTTTGAACTAAATGACATTGGCAGGGCCTCAGAAGCAAAGTCTCTCTCTGACCTTCTCCCCAGCTTTCTCCTGTTCTCCTTTCTCCCCTAAGGCAGGCCACAGAAACTAGGATTTCTCTTTCCCAAGGTGGGTCATAGACACTAGAAATATTACTCTAACTTACCCTACCTTTCTGTGTAGGAGCTGGCCGTGAAGAAATTCTTCCTTGTCTGACAGTGGGTCATAAGACCCTCATTCCAGAAGAGGTTGGGTCCTGTATCTTGGAGGAAGGAATGCCACGCAGAGAGACTAAGAGAAAGTGGACTGGCCTTGCTAGATTTTCGTGATCAGTCTGTTACCATTAAATCCCGCCCTTTTTCCCCAATCACGTTTCTCTACAGCTGTTTGTTCTTTACCAAACCTAAGCATAAAAAGGGATGATTTTTCCTGAATCTTTGGGTCTTTATTTCTGAAGTCTCCTGTGACATATAAAACTTTGATTATATAAATATGGCATGCTTTTCTCTTGATAACCTGTCTTTTGTTACAGGAGTGTCTGCCTTTACCCTTATGATGAAGAGGAAAGTAATCATATCCTTTCCTCTCCTACAGCTGCATGAGGGTGGAAGTCTTTGCTTTGTTTTTTGATGTGTCATATGTACCAAGGACAGTGCCTGGTACATGGTGTCCACTAAATAAATATTTGTTGCATGAATATTCACTCATCCATGCTACAGAGAAAAAAAAAAGCTAACATAATTTCCTTCAGAAAATAGCAACATAATATTATCTGTTATCATTCAGGACTTGACTATTTTTCTACATAAGAATTAAATTCAAATATTAGTAATTGAGTACGCAAGTGGTACATGTCTCTGTACTAGAAGC
>NC_091011.1:69712500-69750000 GCF_041146395.1 Eulemur rufifrons
TCATTTCTAGCCAAATCTATGTCTCAGCTGGGAAAAATGGGAGAACATAGAATTCTAAGGATAATCTTTTGGAGTGAGGAATAGAAAGGCTAAAAAAACAGTGTTTTTCTAACTCCTGCTTTATTAGTTTTATATGATGAAAATGAGGACTGAGATTTTTGTTGTGGTTACTTTCATATAACTTGCATTTCCTTTTAGTTGTACTCAAATATTTTTATTTGTAGGTTGCCTTGAAAAGGATATGGAATTATATTGAGGAAACCAAATAAAATAAAAGGTTAGGTTACAATTTCATGGTGTGGTGAGTTCTGGGTGAATTTGAGTTGTTTTCCATTAAGATTCAAGTCTATATGTATTAGACTGGTAGTTAACCACGTTGCCTCACTTGAATTCTTGCCCATTTTGTCAAAAGGTAGAATTCGAATAAGAAAGTAGTGTTCATAAATTGTGTCCAAATGAGACCAAATGTGCACTCAGAATATGATTAAAAAGGGCCTTTTGTGATGATACATAGACTCAGAAAAAAATTAATACTGCATGCCCATGTGTTTTATTGGGTGAAATTCTGTAAGGTGAGTTTCATAAAACAAATTTCCAGCCTGTTTGTTCAGCTGGTTTGCCCATCACATTTAACATTTCTTATTGCACTAGCACTTATTCTAACTTTTACTTTTGGTTCAAATACTAAGACAATACACTATATTTTCCGTCTACCTAGGCATTGCCAAAGCTGCAAGAGGAAAATGTGGGTTAAGATTAATTTCTTCAATCAGCATTCATTTTTCATTGTTAGTACATCCTTTAAAAATTGCATTCATTAATAAGTTATCTGGACATAATTATGTAGCTAGGTCCATATAAACCTACGACCTAGAGACAACTGTCAAGTTATATACAGAAAAAAAAATTACAAGAAAAAAGGAACAGAATATTTGGTATCTATTCTTTAAGGCCCAACTTAAATATACTTTATTTATGAAGACTTGATTCTCTTCAAAAGAAGTGACCTTTTTTCTTCACTGAGGTTCGATAGTCTTTGTCAAAATTATAATGTGTGTGCCCTTAATGACAGGTTCCTTGAAGAAAGGGACTCTGATTTATCTTTGCATTCCCCAGAGTGCCTCACCGAGAGACTTGCTCAATACATAGGCACTTATTAAGTATTCTTGAGTGAGTAAATTAAGACAAAATTGTTTTAATGAAATGTCTGTTTAGCAATACATATTCATTCCATGTAACAATGTATGAATTGACTCAAAGTAATATCATACTGCAAAAGATAGACATCGGTTGATGCATTAAAATTCTACATCTTAGCTTCTTATAGCTGGAACATAATTCATTAGGCTGGCATGTAACAAGCACCTGTGAAAAGTTTGTTGAAGGGATTAACAAAGGAGGGCTCCTCTTGGTCACCCAGCAGTGAGGCAACACACCCCTGGCTCAGGGGCTAGAGACAGCTTACAGACATGTTTCGTTTTGGCCTGGGTAGTGTTGAAAAACATTATGCAATTCATTGCCAACATTTCAAAAATTAGGGTTTCTACATATAAATTTGTGTTTCTAGGTTCTCTTGAAAAGGTGAAAGAACTGACAATTCATGGGTTCACATCTCCGCATGGCAACATGTGATGGAGCTAAGACACTGACAATACTTTAATTGGGCATATATGCTCTCCTACGCACCAAGGTCTACACCTGGTGGGCTTCATTCAGCTGCCTAACTCCTGTACTCATTTGAGTTAGTGACATCTTTTCTAAGGCAGTTAAAAATTATTTTAAAAATAGCATTCATCAGGCCCTAACACTAGGTACCAGCTGTGGTTGGCTGAATATTGCCTCCCCATCCCTCCCGTAAGACTTCCAAGTCCGAATCTCCATAACCTATGAATATGTTACCTTACCAGGCAGAGGAGACTTTGCAGATGAGTTAAGGTTAAGAACCTCGAGATGGGGAGATTGTTCTGGGTTATCTGGGAGAGCTCAATCTAATCACGTGACTTTTTACAAATGAAAAAGGAAAGCAGAAAAGTGAAAAACACTCAACCTGCTCCTTCTGGCTTTGAAGATGGAGTAAAGAAGCTGCAAGCCAAGGAATGTAGGCAGTTTCTAGAAACTGGAAAAATCAAGAAAGTAGATTCTCCCCCAGAACCTCCAGAAGGAACACAGCCCCGCCAGCACCTTCCCACTAAGACAGAGCTGGGATTTCTGACCTCTGGATTCCAAAATTATAAATCTATGTTGTTTTAAGTCATTGGATCTGTGGTAATTTCTTACAGTGGCAATAGAAAACTAATATTTAATACAATTCTCACCTAAAGCATTGTCCCATTCGAGTTTCCTGAATCATTAGTTACAGCTGATAGAGATGTTGATATGGTGGCTATAAATGAATAATGAAGATTCAGGGGAGCAAAGTTATAACATTGTATAACTGAATTCAACTTCTATTATAGATAATTCCAAACCTTAGTTCTACCTTATATAAAAAATTTAATCTAGTCATTTCTTGGTATAGTCACTTACATTTATTGATTTATTCAGTAATGTTAGGTTAAATACACAGTCATATACACTTTTTTTTAATTCAACAAATATTTATTGAGGGCTTACTATACGTTCTCATTCTAAGCACTGGGGATAAGGGGGTTGATAAGACAGCCAAAGCTTCTGACTTTTTAGGGTTCATATTCTACTTGGGATGCAGAAAATAAACCTATAAACATATTATTAATTTAAAAAAAAAGTTATCCTAAGTGTGAGAAAGTAAAAGAAAGCTGAGGGGGGAAAAGAAAGTAATGCAAGTTTCTATTTTAGATAGATGTAGTATATACAAAATACATTTGATATTTGTCCCCAGTTTCTGACACAGAGCTCCTAAACCCCTGAGATTTCCTAAGCAATGGGAATGTCTTTTGCAATTCATCATAAGCTCCAAGATCATTGAGGTCAAGCAAATCACTCCTTGGACTCTTCTTTTTCCAACTAGCAGGCTCTTTTGTCTCCCGTGGCCCACACTTAGCTCTTACAGGAGCTCTTGGAAGATTGGGCTGATCTTTTAAGCCTACATGAGTCTGTGGGAGACTTAGAGCCAGCATCAGGGAATTACTCTCACCTAGGATCATATTGGTCTTAACCAACTCCAGAAGAAATTTTAGCCAGCGAGTCTGGTAATAAATGCCAGACCCTGGTATGTAGTCTATTCTGTGCTCTCCAATGTAAAGAAAAGTTTCCTCTTATTATTATTCCTAAGAGATGGGGTTGAAAAATTAAATACAACACATATCTTCCCCCAAAAAATCACACTGTCAAATCTACTGCCTTGATTTATCTTTGAGCATCTATGGTGTTTTTTAGTTCATGGTCTGGATAAAAACCTTTTCTGAAAGATTATATACCCCATAAACCATTTATCTCTTACAGCTAGAGTGCTTTTTGGATTCCAAAACTTGAAATTTTTTCCCTGACAAGTCCCCCCCCCCAGCTGGAATTGGGATGGTCATGAAAAAAGAAGAAAAGAAAGATTGGTTACTATCTTAAATTAGTATTCTTGCACTCTTATTTTTTAAAAACAGAGTCATTCTACCATCAGAGTACATTTTGCAGAAACACACTTTTTGAATTAATTTCAAAAAGTAATGTGCCAGTATTCTGAGTCCTTATGTCTCTGCCTCTATTCCCCAGGGCAACTGGACACTGGTCATGTGTGCAGTTGCTACCACTTGGACTTCAGGGCACCTCTTTAAAACCCAGATACCCAGGGAACCAGGTGTTCTAGCACAGCTCCAAATTCCCCCGAGGAATGGGACTAAACTTATTCACAAAAATGGAAAGATTTGGGGATTTTGGTGAGAAAACAATCAGTTTTGGACAGCATTTTCAAACCCTTAAGACTGTAAAGTCCCATTTGATTGAATAACAATGAGGCCTCAGGATAAAAAAACCTAACTTCATGGAGCTTCCTCCTGACTCTGTTCTGAGCTCTCTCTCACCAACTTCCTTTGACGGCGCTTCCCCCAAGTGCCCAGTTTCATTGCTGACCTTGTAGAGCTGACCCAGTTCAAGTTTCCTCTTCCCAATCAGTCCTGCTCATTCTTAAGCACCACTTGGCCCAAAGTTACTACTCCCCATTGGTTAACTTGGAATGTAAATGTATGCAAGTTTTCCACTCATACCATGCTGTGTCAATACTTTATGATTATGTGTACTCTGCCCCTATATCTTGCATAAATGTCTCAACTTTCTTTACTTGGCTGACTCCTGTATATCTTTCATGACTGAGTGAGGGTATCATCATTTTTTTGTTGTTTTTGTTTCCCTGAATCTCACTGTGGTATACTTTATTAAAATTTGCAAGTATTTTAATTCTTGCACCTGTGGTGTTCCTCCCTGAGGGAACTGTATACATCCACACCCAATTAAATTGAAGAGTGACCATGTGCCCAGAGTTGGCCAAACTAAGTTTTAGGGCACAATCCCCAATACTGCCCTCACTTCCAACACCAATTGCAAGTTCAGGGGGTTTCCAAAGCCTCCCTCAGATTTTATGATTCATTGGAAGGACTCATAGAATTCACTGAATGCTATTATACTCACAAGTATGCTTTATTACAAAGGGAGAATACAGATCAAAATCAATCAAAGGAAGAGATTCACAGGCTAGAGTCTGGGAGAGTTCCAAATGCAAGGTTTCTCTTGTCCTTAGGACCCTTTACTTGCTCAGGGTCAATATTTTTCAGAATATTGCCAACAAAGGAGGCTCACTCCAGCTTTGATGTCCAGAGTTTTTATTGAGGCTTCATTACATAGGCATGATTGATTGATTGATTGGTTATCCAAGTAGTTGGACTCAGTCTCCAAGTCAACGAATACTGTGTAACCCAAAGCTCCTGCCCTAAATCACATGGTTGGTCTCTACACTGTGGCCATCCCTGACCCTAAGGCTGTCAGGTGTACCAAGTCCTCATGCTAAACAAAGATGCTCCTATCAGAAGCTGAAAGCAAAGGCCAGGCCTCTCTTCAAGCAAGGCCACGCTCTTTACTGTAGACCACGTAACTAGCTTTTTGGCCACTGCCATGAAAGCTGAAATGATGTGGGTCATTTGACGGGCCATTGTGGAGTTTGCGATGTCTCTGTTCCTTCTACCATGTGTTTCAGACAGGGACTATTCTACCCGTCTGGGTCTCTAACTGTGACAACTAAAACTTTCTTATTTACCTATTATGGGCATATAACACAAGGGAGTAACAAACCTTTGCTCATGTGAGCCACTGATGTTGGCCATCCCTTGTTACCACAGTATATCCCAGCCAATCCTAAGTGACAGACCTACCACGACTCTCCAGATTGGCTTAGATCCCTTTGGTGTGCTTTCATAGCCCCACTGAGGGCTTCATGACTAGGTGTGGACTAAGATACTCTGTCACAAGTTGTTAAAGTGACCATAAAACATGTCCTAGTCTCCTTATATAGTTTTTTATAAAGTGTTTTTATTATTAATAGTTAACATTTTCAAATTGATAGTTTTCATATAAAAAAATCCAAATTTCCACCTTGTAATAAAAATAATTTCAGAAGTTTTGTCAAATGCCCAAATTTCTACAAAGTAACAATTGACTAAGCTAAATCAGCTCCCCCCTGTTGAGGTCACTAGAAGGATGCAGCCCCTACCAGGCCTGGTTAACTTCTTATGTTACCTGACTTGTCCCTGTAAGCATCTGAGTTTGTAACCTCTTTCAATTTGCTCAATTTTGTTTATGAAAGAGGGAGATATGTAGCATAAAGAGGAGAAAACAGTAGGGAATGTAATTCCATTAATAATATTATTTTGTTGAAAACAATTTATTACATACACAGAACAAAATATAATTTCACCTATTCAGAATTTGTAGATAATATTTGTTGTTCTAAATAAGAATACATAATAAAATATCATTCAAAATGCATTTAAAATTGCTTTTCCCTCTAGCTTTATTTGCAAAATGATTTCTGCTTTTCAATAATTCTCCTTTTCTCCTTGATTTTCTTTTATTTCTCTGAACCTGTACACAACTTCTGGGGAGATATATTTAATTAAGTAAGTAACTAAGTTGTTCATTTAATTATTTGATCCTTGGTGGTAACTAGCACGAGGCTATTCATCTTGGGGCTTCAGTATCCCAAGGTGGGGTGCTGACTCTAGGTGAATACTAACTGCCTGGTCTATGGTTTGACAGGGGGCTGTGCCTTGGCGTGCAGTCTGCATGAGTTTATCACAACACAGTCATTCAGGAGTTGAAAAGGAGGTCTTTACATTTTTACTTAAGGTCCTTGTCTGTTTTGGTGGCAGCAATGCCAAGTTACATGTTGATATTTGTATAAAGAATCATATGTGAAAATATGAATCAAATGGGGTTTGCTTCAATTTAATCCAGCAATATTTGGAACTGACACCTTGAAAAGTGTTTCTGGTGGACTATCTCCCGAGTCTCGCTCATCACAGCACTTACTTGATTGCAGAGACATTGCTTGTGAATATGTTGCCTAAAACACATAAGCTTCTCAGTAGCAGCAGATGTTTCTCATGTATCTTTATATTCCACTTTCCTATTTAGATGTCTGTTTGTTTTATATATAGAAAAAATATATAAGAATTAGCTACATTTCCATCTTCTTTTCTAATGATTTATCCTTATGTACACAGAGTTCCTACTTGCGAAGGGCAGTCACTGGGCCCCAATTTAAAGTAGATTTGAATGCTCTTTCATTTTATGTTTCTGAAAAGGACTTTCTGGCTCTTTCAAAATTACATATCATTGTTTATTGCACAGCACTAATAGTAAATTGGATGTTTTTTAAAATACTTATTCCTTAGGACAGCCTCCTTTGCTCAGAATTAATGCCTTCGCTTTTTATGAGGCATGTTGTAGAAAACAGAGACACCATTCCATGCAGATGATTCTTCATTCGGATGTTCAAAACGCGTCCAGTTTTTCCAGTAGTGCACTGCATGAGACAGAAGAGAAAAGTTGAGAATGCACATATGTGGAACCAAATACATTTTGTGAGTGATTATACATTTCGTGAAACAGCTGGAAAATGGAATGTTGATTGATACCTGGTCACTGTGGTTGTGTGTCTGTTGCCAATAAAAATGTAGCTGAAATACACAAATATTTTTAAATGTGCTGTATGGGTGTGTCCTCATTGCCAAAATAGAAAATAGCTGCACAATTGTTATGTAAACACTTGCGCTATTTCTACTGTGCAAACATTTTGCAGATGTTTCCCTATGAAAACATTCTGAAACATATACTTGGCTGCCTTTTCTCACCTTAAGTTGTTTTGCAATAACTGTTTCTTTTTGGATGCAGCTTTCTTATTGGCTTTTGTGGTTGAATAAATGAAGGATGAAAAACAAAATTATTGATTTAGAAATAATCTAGCTTATGTTATTGACATCACAGTGCTCTCTAACAATTTTCTCTAATCTCTACCACAGATAAACAGCAGTGATTCAAAAGAAACAAACACACAAAAAGGAAGGGGTGGGAGTCACTGCAGTTCCTACATCTGTGTGACTATTTTAGCCATGTCTACATGGGATCAGTGGCCCCCAGATATTGTCTTAAGATTGTCTCCTGACCACCATCTTTCTCCATTCCAGCAAGAACTCTCATGCCTGGTGATAGTTTGGCAGCTGAGAATGAAGTCATGGTAGAGGAGAGAACATTCCATCCAAGGAGAAATTTAGAGTTGGTAATCGCTAATCTTCTCAAATTTCCAGTAAATTCATGCCTCTTTCACCTACATATCTAGAATCCACATTAGAAAGGGGGCTCCATCAGCAAATTGGGATGTGGAGAAAAGAATGACACAGATGAATGTTTAAAACATGCTACACACACAAAAAAAATCAACTATCATTATACATAAAAGGTAAGGAAATTGAAGGCATTTATGCCTCATTTGAATTGTCAGGACCCACAGACAAAAAATATGCCTATAACCCTTGAAGATTATGGTTAAGAATGCCATTTTGCACAAGATAGTCTTGGACAAAGGTTCTATTCATCTGCTTACAGCTTGTATAACCTCAGACATTGTAGTTAATCTGTCTAAAACACCATGTCTTTATGATGTCAAAAATATCCATAGCTCACTATTGAGGGCTTACTATGTGCCAGACACTGTTTTATGGTCTGTACATGCTATATCATTTAAGTCTCCCCAAAATCCTACTAAGTCCCATATTATCCCCATTTTACAGATAATGAAACTGAGGCACAAAGGGGTTCAGAATTTATTTTATTTAAATATTTAGCAAACACTTATGTAATGATGGCTATGTGCTAGACCTTTTTCTAGGAACTTTACAAATATTAATTCATACCACCTCTATTGGGTAGAAACTATTTTAATACTCATTTTATAGATAAGGAAACTGAGGCACAGACAGGTTAAGTAACTTGCCCAAAGTCACAGTAAGAGGTGGAGTGGGGATTTGACCCTGCACAGCATGATCCAGAGCACACTCTGAAATCACTATGTATCGTTACTTCTTGGGGTTACTGTGAGGATTGAATGATATCATGTTGGCACACGATGAACACAACAGAATGTTAACTATTATCATTAGGAATTTATATGGAAAATTATGGAAACTGTCATCTAAGATGTTGACAAATCAGAAATACTAATGATGCTGAGGCGATGAAAACCACACATGTGTTTTAAATCCTGTTCTTTCGAAAACTAGCAGGAAGGTTAGTGAACTGGAATAGAGTGAGCAAGAGGAGGAACAGAAATGAGGTCAGACAGTTATCCAATCACATACAGCCATGTAGACCATTATAAAGACTGACTTTTGTTCTTTCTGAGTGAGATGAAAAGCCATTGGAGAGTTTTGAGCAAAGTCATAAAATGATCTGACTTAAACGTTTTAACAGGATCACTCTAGCTGCTGTGTTGAGAAAAGAACTGCAGGGAAGCAAGGGCAGAAGTATAAGGTACTATTATTTCATGAGGCTGAGAGAGGTTATGTAAATTGCCCAGGGTCTGTCAAAGAGTCAGTAGGCATCAAACAGGGTTTCCAACTCAGGCCTGCGTGAGTTAACCATACGCGATGCTGAAAGAGAGAATGATGATGAAGGCTTTTAAGTCTTATTGGATCCAGACACAAAGTGTGATATTTTTCTCCGAATCTTTGGCTAGGAAAAAAGTATCTGGTACAGTCAAATAAAATTTTAGTTTTCTTAATAAGATTCCTAATTATTTGAAAAAGATCTGTTATAGCTAATAACAATTCTGATCCCATATCTATTTGCAACCAGGTAATATTGAACAAACCACATCTTTTTTTTTTTTTTTTTTTATTCTAGAGACAGGATCTATCTAGCTGGTTGCTCAGGCTGGAGTGCAGTGGCTATTTACATGTGTGATCGTAATGCACTGTAGCCCTAACTCCTGGACTCAAGGGATCCTCCTGCCTCAGCCTCCCAAGGAGCTGGGGCTACAGGTGCATGCCACTATACTCAGGGTATATCTCTTCAATAAGTGCCTTTCACCAGATAATAATTTGTAAGCACAAAATTTAGTGCTGTTTTTTAAAATCAGGATAAATCTGATTTGCTGCAAGAGCTATTTCCTTTAGGATTCTCTAGTACTATTCTATAAGAACAACTGAGCCAGAAATCTACCTAATGTCTGGCATACCGAGGCAGAAACTAGCTATCACCTAACTCAATGTCTGCTAAATAAATATTAGCTGAAATAATTAATAAATGACATCAAAAATTAAAGTTAAAAAGTTCTTTAAGATGTAGTCCAGGTCCCTAAGGATAAGCACTGACATTATATAAGGTAGCTTTTATTGAAATACTTATATAGTACTTGGTAAATATTTGTGCCTTGAGCACATTGGTGATTGGATAAGGTAGCTTTTCTTATACAAATTAAAATACTTATACACTTCAACCAACTATACATCAACATTAAAGACAAATAAAAATAAACAATGTGAGAGAAATGGGTGACAGAAAAAGCAGTAATTGGACACAGATGAGAGATTTTAAAAGTTGTAAATAAAATTTTACTTGGGTACTTACTGAAACTATTTATTTAAAGGGTCTATTTAATGTTCCAGGCCCAGCTCAAAATGACCTGACCCTCTCTTATGTCTTCTTTAGTACCTCCCTCCTGACAGACAATATTAATTGACCTCTTATCTATGTTTCTATAGCATTTGTACTTGTCTGATGAGTATAAGCTTGTGTAAATAGCATTTTAAACTATTGTAGACCTTATTTTATTACACTGCTCCTATTTGTTTATGTGTGAATTCTTGAGGACCCAATAAATATTTTAGCTCAGAGTAGGTAGTTAATAAATCTTTAATACATGCAAATCTGATTAGGCTGTTTTCTCTGCTTAAAACTTTTAGTGGCTTTCGCCTGTTCTTGCGATAAAGTTCAATTCCTTTAAAAAGTGGGTAAGATATTTCATGAACTTGTCCATACCTTTCTCTCCACCTTTCTTCATTCATATTCTATGATTCAGCCATAATGAACTTCTTTCAGTTCCTCAAAAGACTCAACCTGTATCACCTTTTGGAACTGAGGTTCCTTCTGCCTCTCTCCTACCCCTTTTCGCCTGGCTAATTCCTACTCAGCTTTTCAGCTGTGGCACATACTCATTTGTGAAAAATTCCTTGAGCATTCTGTGCTTGGAAAGATCCCTGGTGTCTTCTTCCATATCAACCGGTACTTTAACTAAAGTTGTACATACTATGTATATTGTAAATGCTCATTTAATTGGCTCCTTCCCGCTAGACCAACTTCTCCATAAGGAAGACATAATGTCTGTTAAAAACCATATCTCCCAATTCCCAGACCACTACCTGGCACATAGTAGTTATTAATTAAATATTTGTCAAACAAATGAATTAAAAATGTACATTGGAGTTAATTAGAATTTGTTCAGTCAATAGTTGTTGAGAACCAACCATGACCTATATGCAGTCCTTCAAACTCTAGAATTTAATTATCCTATCCTTTTTCTGAAAACTGCTACCTTCCACTACTTATAAGGACAGCATATCAAAACCCATCTCAATACCTCTTCCCCATAAAACTTCTATCACCACAAAAACTACCACCATCAACACCCCCCACGCCTACACCTACAACCATTCAAACCTGATTTCATCCTTATTCCCCTACTTCATCCCTTCCTCAGTGAATCAGGTTTAACAATCTCAGAAATCTTTTTTAACAGTTCTCTCAGATCTCATTAGTCACTAAGCCCAATAGATTTGACCCATGAAAGATATCTTGAATCCATCCTTTTCTTTCCAGTCCTACTGCTACTCTCATAGTTCAGGTTCTCATTACTTGTCACCTGATCTAATTCAATAGCCTCCCAGGGTGTCTCTTCACTTTTATTCTCTCCCTCTTCCAATCTACTTTACACATTGCAGCCAGAGTAATTGACCCAAAGGTCAGTTCACTCCCCTACTCAAAAACCTTCAGTGACTCCCCATTTTTAACCAAAAAGAGCAGCAAATCCTCAGCCTGGCATTCAAAAGCCTGTATAATCTGGCCCCAATTTATTTTATATTTTCCAGTCTTATTTTATAGTACTCCCCCTCACTGGAGCCAAACTGGTTTTGTTTTCATTCCCAGAACTTGCCTTGCACTTTCTTACTTTTATGCTTCACTCATATTCTTTCTGCTAAGTCTGACCTCTCTTCCTTCCTACAAACCTGCTGTCTTCTCTCACCTCTCTCTATAGGGAGCTTCAAGTCACACCATGTGGGTGTTTTACAAATTGAATGGATAGAATTTTATAGTTAAGCAAGTCACTTCTGAATATCATGGTTAGAATGTTTCCTGATATTTTTCTCTTTCTTTTTAAAATTCCTGTCTTCCTTTCTTTATTCCATGTTAATTACCTATTTTATTATTTCTATAATCTTATTCAGGGTGGTCAGGTCCTCTCTCTCTATTTCTGTTCATGAATGTTTTGGGTTCTTTTCTTTATTGAATTTGTCATAGTATAAAGAAGTAGAGTCATGTGCAATGTCATAAAAGTCCAAAACTGGTTTTCTGAAGCAATACAGATATATTTAAACTTTAATAGAATATTCCACCCTCATTTTTTGGTAGGTTGAGGATATGGGAGACATTTAAAATCCAGTGAATTACATTTACTAAGAATAATGTTACACCCACACAGGAGACAGCACTAATACTTGTAATGTATATTAGGTAATAAACTTATCTCATCTACCACTTGCCGTAGTTCCTTTCACCTGTAACTGTTTAGGCATCCCCAAAAGGGAATATAGCAAAATATGACTGTCCCTTAATATTCTGTAAAATTTAGTTTCATCAAACTTAAAATTTGGACAAAATTTTTAAAATCAAAGAGAACTTCTAGTTCTGGCCATGAGGTAGTAAGTGGATCACATATAGCTTCCTGTTATAAACAATGAAAAAGCTTTACAAAATAAATGAAATAACTACTCTTAGACATTAGACCACTGGTAACCCAGAACTGTGATCACTGAAAGGAAAGAACTAAATAAGGTACATTCTATATAAAGACACTGTGTAGGATGGACAACCAAAGCAAATCATGGCAGCCTTGCAAAGTGGAACAGACAGGGATCATAGTTCAGCACAGCTGAATTAGATGGAATTTGGAGGACAAAAGTATCGGAGAGAAAAAAGCTATGCAAATAAATGGTTTTATAATATTCCTCAGAAGTCCTATATTTTTTGCCAACTTCTAAAGTGCATATGTGATACTGAGAGATGCTTTGAGGCTGGGGAAAAAAATTGAAAAAATAACTATTATTGGGGATTGAAAAGTGAATAATTCTAAAATCTTACATAGGTCTAGGATAGATTTAAATTTTAACCAGCAAGAATAAAGAGAGCTCAATGAACATTCAGGATTTTGATAGAAACCCCAGATGAGCCATGCCCTGTTAGCAATGCCAAAATAGCACCAGAATACAGTAAAAAACACATTATCCCTAGCACAACAAAACTTAAACCTGCAAAAGATCAAGCTGATCAACAAGGCAATTTAACTATCTTTCAATACAATATTCAATACTATTTAAAGGAAATTTAAAAGTCTAGAAGCTCAATAATATAATATTTATAATGTCTAGCATCCAAGAAAAAATTACTAGACATATGAAAGAGCAAGAAAACATGACCAATAGTAAAGAGAAAAATCATTTTTAAAGAGACTCAAAGTTGATATAGATGATAACATTAGTAGACAAAAACTTTAAAAGAGCCACTATACATGTATCCAAAAATTTAAATGAAACCATGAGTATTAAGAGGAGAGAAATGGAAGATAGTAAAAAAATCAAATGGAACTTGTATAACTAAAAATGAAATATAAAATCTGAAATGAAATATTCACAGAGCATGCAACAGATTAAACAGGTCAAAGATTGTTGAAGATAAAGACATAGCAAGGAAAACTATGCAAAATAAAGTGCAGAGAGGAAAAAAAAGCTGAAAAATGAACAGAGTCTCAGTGACTTTGGGACAATATTAAGCATCGTATTTGAACAAATATTAGCCAAGTATTTAATAAATTTGATAAAAACAACAAACTTACAGATATAAAAACTAAACAAATTCAAAACAGAATAAACATAAAGAAATAAATAGCAAGGTATATCATAAACAAAATGCTAAAAACATGTAATGATGAGACCACCCTAAAAGCATCAAAGGAAAAAAGACATTACAAACAGAGGACTAAAGATAATAAATGCTACTCATAGCTCATAAAAACAATGTAACTGAGAAGATAATGAAATATGACATCTTTAGTGTGCTGAAAAGGGAAAAAATTTGTCAATCTGGAATTCTATAAGTAGTGAATGTTTATCATTCAAAAGTAAAGGCAAAATAAAAACTTTTTAGCCAAATGCAGCTAAATAATTCATTGCCAGCAAACATGCACAACAACAAAAAAGATAAAGAAAGGTCTTTAAACTGAAGGAAAATGATTCAAATGGACACTTAAATCCATACTAAAGGAATGGAGACTACCAGAAATGATAAATGTGTTGGGAAATATAAAAAGGTACTTTTTATCTCATTTTAAATTACTTTAAAAGATAATTGACTATTAATATATATGGAGAAGTAAAATACATGATGTAATAGCACAAAATAGAGGGGTGGTAAATAGAAAGACTGCCACATTATATATGAATTAATATATTATATTTGGAGATAGACTCTAAGTTAAAGACAGTAGTGGAGATAAAAATAGAATACTAAAAATATTCAATTATATAGAAGGCAAGGGAAAATTTTAAAAATGAGCAAAGAGCAAGAGGATGAATAGAAAACAAATAAGAATATTGTAGACTTAACTTCAATTATATTTATAATTACATTAAATGTAAATGTTCTAAATAAGCTGAATTAAACATTGAGACCCATTTTTTGTGGCCTAAGATGTGATCAATCTTAGAGAATGTTTCATGTGCTGATGAAAAGAATGTATATTCAGTAGTTTTTGGGTAGAGTGTTCTGTAAATGTCTGTTAGGCCCATTTGCTCTAGAGTCTGGTTTAAGTCCAGTGTTTCTTTCTTTATTTTTTATTTGGACAATCTATCCAGTTCTGTCAGTAGGGTACTGAAGTGCTTGGCAATTACAATGTTGCTATTTATCACATTTTTTATATCTAGTAGGGTTTGTTTTATGAATCTAGGTGCACTTGTGTTCAGTATATAAATGTTTAGGATTGTTATGTCTTCTTGATGAATTGCTCTCTGTACCATTATATTAATATAATGACCATCTTTGTCTTTCTTTACTATTGTAGATTTGAAGTCTATGTTATCTGATGTAAGAATGGCTACATCTGCTTTTTTTATATTTCCATTTGCATGGAATATTTTTTTCTATCCCTTCACCTTGAATCAGAATGAGTCCTTGTGGGTTAGATGTGTTTCCTGGAGACAGCAGATACTTGGCTTGTATTTTTTTTACCCATTCAGCCAGCCTATGTCTATTATTAACTACAGTCACAATGCTGTTCAATCAATCACAATATACTTATTTCTCCACTCTAACTGAAACTTTGTACCTTTAATCAACATCTCTCAATATCTCTTACCCCTAGAATCTGGTAACCACCATTGTATTCTCTACTTGTGAGTGTAATTGTTTTAGATTCCACATTTAAGTGACATCTTGCAGTATTTGTCCTTCTGTGCCTCATTTCACTTAGCATAATGTCTGGGAGAGTATATTTCTAATAAATACAGCTGAAAAAGAGTTTGTGTCTAGAATATACATTAAAAATACTTTACAACTCAATAATAAACAAATAAAAACCCCAATTTTAAAATAGGCAAAACATTTGAACAGACACTTCACAAATGAAGGTATACAAATGGCCAATAAGCCTATGGAAAGTTGTTCATCATCATTAGTCATCTGAAGAAATGCAAATTAAACCATATTGAAATAACCCTGCATACTCATAGTGGCTAAGTGAACTGACAATCTCAAGTGTTGGCAAGGGCAGAGAGCAATGAGAATTTCCATGGATAGCTGATACCAATATAAAATGATACAGTGACTTTGGAAAACTCTTTGACGTTTTCTTATAATGTTAAACATATATGTACATATAACCCAGCAATTCCATTCCTAGCTATTTACTCTAAAAACATACGTCCACAAAAGACAAGAACATAAATGTTCATAGCATAGTCATTCAAATGGTCCCGTACTGAAAACAACTCAAACACTCGCCAAAAGGTGAATGGACTTAACAAATACATTTTGATATATTCATATGATTCATACAAGGGAATATTACTCAGTAATAAAAAATAAATAAATAAAATACAAGATTCACCACTAGTTAGCCCAACAACTTGGATGAATCTTAAAAAAAAAAATACTGAACAAAACAAACCAGGCACCAAAGAATGCAGACAGTGTGATTTCACTTATATGAAATTCTAAAATAAGCAAAACAATCCACAGCGATTGAGATTAAATCAGTGGTTGCCGGGGGCCAGGGGGTGCAGAAGGGAGATTGACTGCAAAAGAGCATGAGGGAACTTTTTTGGGTGATGGAAATGTTCCATACTTTGGTTGTGGTGGTGTGGATATGGGTGTGTCCACTTGCCAAAGTTATTTAGGCCAGTGCTTTTTAATCTCCTTCTTTGGCTCTGTATTTCCCTTTGGCTTCTGCATTATCTGGTGACTAGCATTGATGAAGAGCTATAGCAGCATTATCCAAATTCTACTATAGACATTTATAAAGAAAAAGCATAATAAACATACAACAAAATATTTGTCATTATATTTTGAAAGGTAAATATATTCCTCTTGTTAAATAAAGTAATTCTTGATGTCTTTCCTTGAGGGCAGAAAGATCCAACCATAAAAACCTTCATTCAAATCCTTTTATGGGTATGGTGATACATACCAAAAATAGTTTTGATCAAAACATATGAGTCAACTGCTTTTATTTAGACACAGCCAATCAACGAAAGCAAACAAGAATTTGTTTATTTCAGAAAAAATGCTTAGCAAATCTGAGTTGTTCACTATTAAATATTCTGGTTGAGTGTTAGCAATACTTGAAATATTTCATAATTCTATTATTTTGTTTTGTTTATAAACTGTAACAATGTAAGTTATTTTATTTATTTAATCATTTAAAACTGCATTTTATCCTGGCACATTGTGATTCTTTCAATTACATGGATAATTGAGTAGGTTAATATGATGTAGGAAGAAAAAGAACTAGCAGGGATACAGGGGCCCAAAATCAAACCCACCCCAGCCTCTGTTTGCTGCTCAGCTGGCAAGATACAGCTACGTACCCTTTCACTCATAGTATCAGAATTATGCCTGAGAAAAAAGACCTCTTAAAAAGGCATTGTTTTTAGTTTCAACTTTGACAGCAGCATACTTGGCCTTTCAGATGCCATTCTACCCTTTATTTCTCTTCCCCTTCACCTTTCTTCTGTAATCATCTCACAAGGGAACATGATGCCATAACTATGTCGCAGGAGGTATATAATTCTATTTTGAGCATGCTTTCAAAATTAATTCTAGTGACATCTATGTTTTAATCCTGATGATCTTTATTTGGAAATGCATATCCATAAAAACTAGGTTTGCTCTTATATCTTTTCATCTTTGTCCACCATAATCATCAGAAAATATTACCATTGTATAAAGAACACTTTCAATGTTTCTTTGTGAGGAATATCTCAATTTCATTTTGCTGGTCATGCAAAAATGTTTTTCCATGGGGCTTGGTAGATAGGGAACACTCACACTGAAGAAATTATTTTCTATACTATATAAAAATGCAATATGATTATAAATTAGTTTCTCATTTTTGTGTGCATAATATGCACATACTACTGTGTACATAATATATGTCATAGACATACAGACATACTTTATAATCATGTCATTTTATTTGTATAGAAAAATTAGTACATAATAGAGTAATTTATATTTCTTGCTTAAGAGGTAACATCACACGGCCAAAAGTAAGTGCTGAGAAAAACACAACAATGTGGAGGAATTTGAAAGTATGAAAATTGGGGAGAGGTAGGACCCAATAATTATATATCAGAAAAAAAAAAGAACAAAAGGGCTGTGAGACAGTCCTCCATGGGTTTCTTGTGTTTTAATATGTCTTGTGAATAGAGTCATTGTGTGTCTTTATTTCAGATTATCTTTTCAAAAATATTTGTAAAATGAACAACCTTGGAAGACACAGATAGCATCTTCCTCTGGAGCAAAGGGCGGGTTTGTTTATTATCTGTTACAATAAAAATAATGTCTCCCTCTGGGGCAAAATCAGGCATATTTACTTCCTGTTTAAAAAGATTTGTGTTCTCTAAGCTCAGGATTCCTCCCCTATAATGCTCCCAGCTGCAGGCACAGGTATCATCTGTCCCTCTTTCCATTATCTTGTGGAAAATGGAACTTGCATAGTTAGCGTAAATGCTGATACTCTAGCTATTGCTATTGCAGGAGTAACAAACTTCTTTTTCTTTGGCCACATTTCTGAGGGAGTTATTTGAAGAATCACAGACTCTTTCTTCACCAGATGGTTTTCCTGAATCCTTGCTGTTGGTACAATCCCTTCAGCACAAGGAAAGTAAGAAGTTATAATATTAAGAAAAGATAAAGTAATGAAACCCAGACCAGAACTGAGGTGAGTGTATTTTTGCCTTACAAAGTTGAAATTCCCACATCAAGGACCTGGTGAATAGGAGCATATGAGTTCCTGATCTCCCCTCAGGAGAACATGGCCTCAACCTCAGTGTCGGTCAGGCTCAGGTTAGAGATCTATTTGCTCTCTGTCGTTGACCAGTGACAAGTAGATTAAGGTTATTGTTCAGTCTCTTAACCTCTTGTGTTTTGTGTCTCCCAGCAAAGGTGATAAAAATTTAGTGACTCCAGCAAGGTCATCCAAATACTGCATCTGGTAGTTTATGACAGTGCCACTTTTGCTTCATGTGGCAGTCGGTAGTTGTGAGCATACTTACCTAGTGAACATTTCCTCCACATCTTACCAATGCAAAGACGGGGAAGCATGTCTGCATTCCAGGTCCAGCTTTTGCTAAAAGGACTAGGAGGGTAGCAGCAAACCTCACTTACTCAGATGAACTTGTTTGTGTGTTATTCACAATCAAATCCCCGGTACCCTTAAGAAATGTTCAAAAGTAGAAGAATTCTCTTTCGTTGGGTGAGTTCTCTGGATTTCTTTTGTTGTAGAGAATTTGTGTAGTGGGATTACCTAAAGCGTGAGGGGACCAAATAAGATGAAATTGATCTGTGTAATCTGCATAACAGAGTAAGGTTGAAAGTTGCAGGGACAGCTGCATTGGGCCGGGTGGTGGGCCAGTGAGAACTTTGAGATAGAAAGTTCTCTGAGAGTAGTTGCCTTATCTGTGAAGTAGAGTAATAGGGACAGCTACAAGGAGACAAAATTTTTTATACCTTTACCATATGTCAAGAAATCACTTTTCCTTTTGCCATTGGTGAAAGAAAGTAAAGATTTTAAATATTTGTTTATTTTAGGTTTTTGGTTACTGGATCCTTCCTCTGTATACAACACCATGCCAAGACTGAATCTTTAGTCAGGTTAGATGTGAGATACTTTTTTCCCTTTTGTTTTTAATGGGAAATCTCAATTTAAAAACAAACCCTGAAGTAAGAAGGCTTTTGGGCCCTGTAGCAATATGATTATTGCTACCTTCATTAAGAGCTAACACCTTAACAAAAAATCACTAAAAGGTAGTAAGGCACAGTGAGAGTTAAGGCATTATTTTTTAAAAAAGAGTCTGCTTCTTAATTTGTCTTATTTCCCATTTTTGGCTCAAGTAGTTATACCAGCTTTTACAGAAACAAAAATTAAGAATTCTTCTATCAGCAATTCAAAATTATAAGTTTTTACTTTTTTCTATTAATCTTGAAGATAGTCCCTAATCTCCCCACCCATTTTAGAATAAAGGAGACTGTTTTCAGCCCATTTTACTGCTAAATAAACAAAGGTTTTAAAAAAGCAGAGTAAATCTGATACTACTGTAAACTTTGAAATTTGAAACTTGACATTGTCTCTGAACTCACAGAATATTTAACCTCCCATTAATAACATTTAATTGACAATTCTGTAACACCATTATAAGTATGCACTTGCAATTATATTTAATCTACTATTAAATTCTAACTCATGAATACAGAAGTAACCCTTATTTGAAATGTTAATGATGCTGTTTGTGATATATTATGATATATATGATTCTGGAAAGTTAAATATGTGTCATTCAAGATGTCACCCATAAATATAGAAATGAATCTAATGAAGGGTGCTTTTTAATCACAAACTAAATTACAAATGTATGAAATGCAGATGTTCAAAAATGGAATTCTAGAATAAAATGTGCATATTTACCTGTGTTTACTATTGTTCCAGGTGTATGAATTAATAGTTATAAGACATATAGTATCTGGTTATTTGTACTGTGTAACTGAAACCTGCCATATTAATTGTTTCTTTTAGAAATGCAGATAATTGTAATCCAGTGATTGCCTTTGTTCCAAGAAATGGATTTTAATTACATTTGTAAAATGTAATTAATAATAATTATATTATTACAACTGCACAATATTAATTACAATTACATTATAATAAAGAACTCTAATTCCATTTGGAAAAAAATAGAAGTGATTTTGAAGCTCAAGGCATTCTTTCAAATTCTAAGTGTTTTTTTTTAAAAAAACTATTGCTATTCATTTTAGATTAGGTATTTTCTCTTTTTACCCATTTGACCTCATGATGCCCTGAGTATATTGTATTTTTGACTCAATATTCAGCCTGAGCAGATAAAAAAAAAAGTCGAATCAGTTGGAAAAACAGTATGAATAAATTATTTTTGCCTGATTGTTAAAAGGTGGGAAAGGGTTATTGTTAATAATTATTGAATTGATGTATTTGATTGAATTGACCAGTTACAATAGGGCAGAAGACAGAAAATGTTTTGGTCTCCAAGTACTGTAAAGAGAAGTCAATTTATTTGACAATGGGATCTAAGTTCTTAAGGATATTATCTCAATCGGTTTGATTTGGGGCTGTGTCTGAGGTTTTCCCCAGATTCATAACTTGGGATCTTATACATCAAGATTAAAATTTTGGGGAATAAGTTTTTCTAAAAAAATCTTTATAACACATGTATGCTAGTTTTCATCCAGTCTCTAGATTGTTTAATTAGTTCTGGATCATTCCTAGCTTTAAAACTGTTTCACAAAACATCTAGATATCAGATTACCATTTTCTGGGTATGATAATAGCCTCTTTATAGTTATCTAACCATAAATTCTAACTATTGGAAATATTTTTACAACTCCAGAATGCGATGGAGTAATACTTAGTAAGAGCAGGAAAAAGGCCTTTGCCTTTATTCTGGTCAATTTCTGTCTTGGAGCTTTAAAGAGATTTCCTCATAGCACAGAAGCTAGATGTGTGTGCTAAATATCTCAGGTCATAGAGCAGTATGCCACAAATCATTATTACACGCCCCAAAGGAACTCCTAAACTAATGAACAAATAACTTAGGAAAAAGTGAAAGAATTAATAAGATTTTAACTTCTGATTCAGTAGGGACTTGAGTTTTTAACTAGTGCTATAGTTGATCATGAGACATCAAGTTCCTTGACTGCACTTTGATCAGAATTACTGATCAAAGTGTTGAAGCTGTCAGGATAAATTAGAATAAATGAAGATGTAATAAAAGAGAGAAACATGGTTTCAAAAACATACCCTTATGGAAAAAAGTATTTTAGGTATATATAAAGATTCTGATTTTGAGACAAGAATAACCAAATGTGGAGGCCACCAGAGTTTGTTTTTATTAAATAAGTGGATTTATTACTAGCTAGGTATCATCTCAGATTCCTACGGGATAAGGATATTTTAAAATTTTGAGATATGTTTTGGCTGGAGACTAGTTTTTCTTAACTGTGTTACAGGTAGTCATGTAATCTGAATCTGAACATATTTCATATATTCTTTTGACTTTAGCATTATTGGTATATAGCTTCTTTGTCTGGATAAGAAAGGATAACCAAACCAGTACTGGGATATGAAGATGCTAATTAAAACACAGTACATGTACAAGGAAATGATCTGGGTGTGATTACTTGAGCTCCATCGATGGCCAAGGTTGCTGGCTAATTTAACTGGCAAGGCAGATGCCCTCTTTATCCACTCTGTCCCTATGGGAAAATTTCCTGACGTTAAACACCAGGTAGAGTTAACCCCTCATAATCAGGTAAATGAGTAAAATGTTTAATATTTAGCCAAAGAGGAATAAGTCATTAGGCTTCTCTACTACATCCCTCAAGTTGGACTGGCTATGTAATTTGGAAGGCTTGGTGTAAAACGAGAATACAAGGCTCCCTGTTCAAAAATTTAATGATTTTGATGCAGAAAGAGCAGAATATTAAGCCAAGTACAGTGCCCTTCTAAGTATGGGGTCCCTTTGCCGTTGCATAGGTTGCACATCCATGAACCAAGCCCTACGTCCAAGTGTTTGATAGTCATGAATATAGAAAATTATTGGAATTTGGGATAGATAGATCAGTTATTATGTAAGAAAAAAAGTGATATAGGTGAAAATGATGCATCCAAGAACCAGTTAGGAAAGTTGTGATAATTATGAGATTAAAACACATACTCTGATGGCCAGTGACATGTTACATATATTTACTGTGTAAGGGGAATGTTGGGTGCCTTAATAGATAGAGCTAATTGAAATGATCCTGAGTAGTACGTAGCATGCACTCTGACTAGTTTCTACAACTAATTTAGAATTCAGCAGAATAATGTGAAGTCTTTTACTACTTAATTAAACTTCTGTAATGCCTGTTTTACCAAGATGAATAAAATACATAAATTGTATGAGGTGACATCTAATGCACACAAAAAAGAGAAATGTAAAAATCAGAACAGTGGGTACATTAAACTGATTCTTAATAATTGAAACCAATTTAATCATTTGAGATTATTTTATTCCAGCTGACGTAATACTGTAGCAGTTATATTCTAATTATAACCTGTTTCATTTTACTCTGCCTTTCTAGTTAATTATTACAGTCAATTTGTAAAATGACATGGTTCCACATTTGCATAGGTCACTATTAAATAAATGAATAGCTGAAATTACTCTAGCATTGAAGTGTCAACTTTGGTAGAAGTCAAGAGGACTTCAAATGTTCTTCTAACACCCCTTAATGTGTTAATGACCACTATTAAACTGCAATTAAAAGGCCAGGAAAAATGCATGAAACAGTTAATAGAAAAATAGCACAGACACAATTAAAACGATTCTGGATTTTTTTTTTTTTTGACTGATAGAAAATAAAGTGATATGCTGTAAAAAGTGGAGTGTGAATCTATTTCCAACTCAAAGCTGAGTTGACAGTTTAATGATAACAAATCATAGGCTGCCTTTTTTTGGAGCATTGAACGTCAGCTTAAAATTAACATCAGTAGTAAACAAGACAATGTGGTGATTTTACCTTGTATTTAAATTACTACTTGTTATGGTACTAAATAATAGCTTTAAATAACTTGGTGTCCAGATTACTGATATACAGTGTATCTGTGTAAGAAAAAGAGAGACAGTACTGAAAGATATGTTTAAGTTTTTGTCATCCTAAATAAAGGATAAACGTATGTCTTCGCTGTGCAGTCTTGTTAGAGTTGCCTGTGAAACCTTTTGCTGAATCTGTTGTACGTTGAAATCTTAACACTGTTATTAGAGCGCTTCACTCACTGAAGTAATGAGTTAGGATGATCAGCACAGACTATTTCCAAGTATAGGGGATTTTGTTTAAGGAATACGCTAGGAAAAAGAACTCAATAAAAATTATACGTAAATATTCAACTTGCAACAAGCATTTCAAAAGCAGAAGACATGAAACAGTTTTGCAAAGGACACTTTTACAAAGAATATCGTGGGCAAAGTTTTCACCAATTTACCTAGATTTCTTCTTCTTGCCCCAGATTCCTCACAATGTGAAAATCACCTAGAAATTTCTTATCAGGTGCTATTTACTGAGTATGAGACACGGATGCACCAAATGTTTGTGTTAAAGTTTGCTTTAGTACACTGACCCACAGGCATGCTGGCTAACTATAGTGGTGAATACAAATGAAGAAAGAAGCTGGGCACCACCATAGCCTTGAATTATCTATCTTGCCTTAGTTCTACACTTAAATTCTTATATAAAGCTGGTTATAATTTGAGCAGACTTATGTTCATGATAAATTCATTGTTAGGCTGAGCGTGGTGGGTGGCTCACGTCTGTAATCCTAGCACTCTGGGAGACTGAGGTGGGAGGATTGGTGCTTGAGGTCAGGAGTTCAAGACCAGCCTGAGCAAGAGCAAGACCACCCCCCATCTCCACAAAAAAATAGAAAAATTAGCTGGTGCAGTGGTGCGCATGTGTAGTCCCAGCTACTTGGGAGGCTGAGGCAGGTGGATCACTTGAGCCCAGGAGTTTCAGGTTGAAATGAGCTGTGATGACACCACTGCACTCTAACCAGGGCAACAGAGTGAGATTCTGTCTCAAAAAATAATAATAATAATAATTCATGGTTAATACTGAATATTTGATAATGGCAGCCATTGGTGAAACATAGCATTAGTGGTATGCTCTAATAGTGCATAATATTTGTATAGTTTTCATATGGACTAAATAAAAAAAATCACTTGACCCATGTCTAAAATGTAATCAGCAGGGAGAATTGCATTAAATATGCAATATCACAGAAATACTTTATAGTCGTCTAAGAGAGAAACCAAGTATCTATCTTATTATCACAGCTAAATGTTGGAAATTCTTTGAAGCACCAGTGTTGGGGCCCATATTGAGGAACACAGTCAATGTGCCATTTTGTAGATTCCTTCTATGTCTGATGACCAGAAGTAGTTAGAAGAACATTTATCAATAGCATGACACTCAGTATATGAATTAAACATTTGGGAGTGAATATTTCAAGAGTGGTAGAACCCCCTCTTTAAGAGGTCATGTGAAAATGGATTGGGGTAATTGTCACCCAACAAATACCCAACAGGTATTTTTAAAAGAAAATTTTGTTTTAGTTTACATTGCCATTGAAATATCCACCACATAAATTCTGATGTCTCTAGTTTTTTTTAAAAAATATTTTATTGGCAACTCCTTTTATAAAAATTCATTTTCTTACATTATAAACCACCCTTAATGGTAAGACTTTTTTTCTTATAATATTTGTCCAAAAAATATATGAAAGGAAAAAAAAAACACGTAGTAGTTACTTCTATGATTACAACCTGGCATATTTGAATCAATGGAGCAAAAGTGCCTATTTGAATGTCATTTTCTTCATGTACATAAAATGGCAATTGAAATAAGGTTACACTATTTTCTCTGTCTCAATTTCAGAAGATTTTTTTAAAGCTGTTTAACCAATTCAATGAATGGCCTTTAGTCCCATGTGTCACATTTCACATCCATAAAGTGAAGAGAGGAGCAACTGTTATTTATATGCCTTTAGGGGGGTAAAGGTTATACTAGATCATCACAAAGAAAGGAGATGCAGAAGGTGGTGGTCATATTTCTGATTCCTTAAGTGTTCCTTTTAGAAGAGGTGGCAGAGGAAAGGGGACATGATGCCTTCACCATGCTTAGAACTTTAAAAAGTGGTAACACATATGGGAAAAGCATTAAGTAATTAAAGCCATTTACAAATACAGCTAAAAAGCTAGATGAGCAGGAAGAGTTCTAATTAATTTTGGTCTTCTTCAGGGTGAAGTATGATCGGAAGAAGCTGACATAATTGCATTCACAGCAACATTATTTGGGCTATACAAAATTTATACCTGAACTTTTGTACCCCCATAATGAGCTGAAATAAAAAAAATTGTGGTAGTTAAAATGAGATTTCTCTTTGGCTTTAAAAATAGGTTTATAAAAGTGTTGGGGGAAAGAGAAAAGCATTTCATCAGGAGTCTCCAATCAAGAAGGAAAGGAAGCTACTCGGGAGGCTGAGGCAGAAGGATCTCTTGAGCCCGGGAGTTTGAGGTTGCTGTGAACTAGGCTGATGCCATGACACTCTAGCCTGGGCAACAGAGCGAGACTCTGTCTCAAAAAAAAAAGGAAAGGAAGTCCTCTGTGTGAAGTGAGGAAGGAGAGGAGGGAGAGGTGTGGAAGAGAAGGCAGGGGCTTGCTGCAATCCCTGTGCTTTGTGCTCCTGGTAGAAAACCAGGTTATAGTCTGGCTATAAATATAGACAATAATATCAGGACCTTTTCTTTTGGTACCAATTAGCATAGTCAGAAGCTCATCAGATAAATAGGATCAAGTTTGATGAATTAAAGGTTAAACAAAGGCAGAAAAGAGGCAGCCAGATGAACGCATAGGAAATAAGAATCCAGATGATAAGCTAAGGTCAGAAAAGCCAGAGGTGCAGGTCCTCAGAGTTGATCATTTATCTTACAGAGACTGGCAGGAGTACTTAATTATTTGATCCACCCCCTACCAGAGTCTTCTTTTATATCTGACCATGGACTGCAAAAGAGAAAGACACTGTTTATTTTCTTTCAACACTGCTCCCTCCACCCAAACACATGTGGTTTCTTTTATGCTGAAAAGAATCTAGACTTTGTACCAACAGCAGGACCAAGGCAAGATATCAGGGCCTGGATTAAAGGTTTGCCGGGGAATGTGAAAGAGATTCAGCTTCATCCACTTACTGTTATAGAACATACCTCGCTTGAGCAAGATCAGGAACAGGGGAAGAAGTATCTAGTCTATTGCCAAGTGGCCAGAAACTGTAGCCTTGATAAACTGACCCAGAGAAAGAAGTAGACAGGTATTGGGGGTGGGGGAAACCTTGATAAGATTTCATAATTGGGCAATTCATTTCCATAGTAAGATGCCTTCCTAGAGAATTATTGCTCAATAGTTCTGGCAGAGAGCAGTCCTAATCAGGGAATGAGACATCTACTACCAAGCCAACTGCTGCTACTGTTCTTTAAGGTGCATTCATGAAGACAGACTTGGAGGGATTTGGTTCAAAAAGTGTGAAGGATGAGGCCTCTAAATTGGAGGTATTTTTAGCCAAATATTTTATATTCTTTAATATAATTCCTTATATATTGCCATAATAATTTTTAAAGACATATTCACTTTTTCAATCATTTATCAACTACATATAAATCTCATCTAATATAAAGTGCATGGTAAACACAAGGGTAGATATTAGGATCAATCAAACAAGAGGCTTTTTTCACTTAAGCAACTGATAGTGTCACCTAGACTCTGATAGTGGAAATTATATGTACAAAAAAACCCCACACCGATAGAAAAATAGCACCACAAATGTGTTTTTAAAGTTCGGAGAAAGAAAACATTACTTCCAGTTAGTCAAAATCCAAGATTTCAGGAAGTTGACTCTCAATGGAAAGGCTGGTTTGGACACATGCAAGTTAAGGGAATACTTAAGGTGGTGGGCACAGTGGAGACAAAGGCAGAGGGCTGAAAGTTCAATCTTGCTGGAGTCATAAGGACACATTCCTTACTTCACTGGTGTGTTAGGTCAGAAAAATAGAGTGGAGCCAGTATGGAACATATTTTTAGAATGAACTTTATTTGGCAGGCTTCAGGGGAACTGGAAGGCCGATGAGCACTGTGCAGGAGTGGGGTAACTCAAGCTGCAATCGGCGGAGGATAGGGAGGATGCATCTTGTGGTGGTGTTGAGTGGATTGTTGTGAGAAAACACTGGAGACAGAAAAGGAAGGCTTTTGCATATTAGGTGTTGGCATATACACACAAAGCTATACAAAGCATGGATTTGGAAATTGAATATATTATTAGTTTATTCATTTCAGGAGAGGATTTTTTGTAATTCTCCTTTGAACATGCAGTGATTGGAATACTCTTCTTCTCTAGCTGGTTGGCTTAGAAACAGCCATGATATTGCCCTGGCAATCTCGGAATCTCTAAGTTCTTTTATACAGTCCTGCAATATACTGGGGACTGGTTCCAGGACTCCCGAGTATACCAAAACCCAGACATACTCAAGTCCCATAGTGTGCCCTGCAGAACCTTGGTAAACGAAAGTCGGTCCTTGGTGTATGCAAGTTTCACATCCCACGAATGCTATATTTTTGATCCATGTTTGGTTGAAAAACATCCCACATATAATTGGATCCGCACAGTTCAAACCTGTGTTGTTCAAGGGTCAACTATGTAAACTTTAGTCTTCCAAAGGTAAAGTCAATTGCTTTTTCTGTGAACAACTTAACTGATTTTAACAATTGCTTTCAAAATATTTCATCATATTCAACATATCTCATTATTCTCAAATATTGTTATATCATAATAATTGTGGTTATTAAAACAATTCAGTTATTGTTTCACAAATATTTTTGAAAGATTTTGTTTTAATTTTAGGGAATTGCAGTAATGAGTACGTAGAATTTTTTTTTAATTGGAATCCAGTGACTTTTGAAAATGGAGAAATATAGGAGATAATTAAAATATGTTTGGAACAAGGGAATGAAAAGAAACAATATGGAAGGTTGAATAGGTCAGAGAAATGACATTTAGAAAGATACGGAGATGGTTAGATCAATAGAAAGGAAAGGAAGAGAGAAAATGTCCTAGTATACTTCTCAAAACCCTTATAACACAGCACTGGCTATTTTCTAGGTTGAAGAAGAAAAAGAGGCAAACAATTTAATTAAACTAATTTAAAATACTTTATTTTAAGACCCCTTGAACAAATAATTCAGGAGAATAGAATAGAGAAAAAGAGAGCATAGGAAGAGGCATAAGGAAAGATATAGAAAAGAGACTGAAAAAGAAACAAAAACATATTAACAACGGAGAAGGGAGGAGATTACAGAAAAAGAAACAAAAGGGAAAAAATATTGAAGGGCACATACATAGCAAAAAGTCAAGAGTATGTCCAAATACTTGGGCTGTATAATTCTGGAAAGGTTTGACTTGAAATAGTGCCACCCTAATTAACGTACATATTTTTAAACATCTTAAAATTATCCTTTTAAAATGCACTTAGAGTAAAATTTAAAAGTCTATAAAGCTCTGATTTTTAAATTTTTTTAAAATGCAAATTTTAATCAATTTTCTTTCTATAATAAGTTATTTTATTATTCATTTAGAACTATTCTTTTTGCTTAATTTTTGGAGGGAATATTTTAAATCAGCAATTGCTTTGAATATATTAAAATGAATTAGTTGCTCACATTTTTAAAAAGGTAACTAGATTCTAAACAAAAAAATTAATTGTAAAGTTGAGAAAATGTAGACCTATTTAAAGCTGAGATGACAGTTGTTGAGCATTGTGATGTATCATCTTGACATGAACTGAATGAGGTAGATTAGTGACTGACACTAGCAATGTCAGAATTTACATTACAGCACACACAAACTCCATGGAAATATACTATTAGCACCCACAGTAAGCAGTGATGAGTAATGAGATAAAAATTGACAACGTCAATAGTCATAAGCCTTCACAGTCAAGAATAATGAACTACATGTGTGTACATATAGGTGTATATTCATAGATATATGCATAATAAAACAGAAAGTTCACGATTTTTATTAAAATTAAATTTCGTGTGGCAATAAATATTCTATGAATACATAGGTGATAAAAATTATCGAATAATTTTAGTGTAGATCAAATGTAGACTATATTTGCTGCAAAAGACAATGACAAAGATGGTTTTATAATAATTCTTTAGAGATAGGGCTGATCTGAAATACATGCTTTTTACCTTTACATAAAAAGACCAAATATATCTATTTTTATTTTTTAACTTTTTCTCTTTAATTTTTACTGTGCTAATTAAGTTAATCTTTTGCACACTTGATCTGGGAATGCTCTGGGTATTAGATAAAAAGTGCTTTTCTTTTTCTTGTAACTATGTCACATATTAGAATTTTTTTGTGTAATTTAGAAAGGATAACATATCTTCCTCGGAATTTTCTTTGAAAATTAGAACTCCATGAGAGAAAAAAATGCATTGTGTCTCTCTTAGAACTGTTTAGTTAGTAATTATTAAGCATGCAAAAAAAATCTCCTGAGTGATTTTAGTCCGTGTTTAACAGTGCTTTGAAAATCATTATTATTAGAGTAAAATTTAACGTATTGTTATGAGTACCTGCAGACTCTTTGACTTGCGAATTTTTTTTCAGGTGATAGTCAAATTTTTTTCATTTTATTCTTTCTTTTTTTTTCTTTAGGAAACAATATGAAAAAAATATTGTTGGCCCTTCTTTCTAGTTGCCAAGGCATCTGAGGTTGACAAAGGAGTTTCACTCAGTTCTGTGGATTAGTACCCCTGCGACCAGCAAGCTCAGAAACCTGATGTACAGCCAGCAAGAAAGCAGGGGGTATGGAGGGAGACACGGCTCACGTTCTATTTATCTGACACGGAGGACGACAATTGGCAGGGGCTGGCCTGTGCGGTGGCAGTGAGGGGCACGTCCCCTCACTCTAACCACCAGTAACTCTTAGTGGATCAAAATGAAAGGTGATGAGGAAAGATCCTGTCCAGGAAAACCAAAATGGTATTCAGCTTTTGGAAGCTAAGTTAAGTAGATTACTGACTCCTTAAATAAAAAAGGATTGTCACAAATTCTTTCTACTTCCTTTTTATGATATGGTAGTGGAGTTTATAGGCAATCAGAGAAAATACATACAATTCATGATGAATTAACTTCAAACCACTCATACAAACACTCTGATTCACCTTTTCCATCATTTGCCCTTAGAAGATTAAATTAATAATTATTTTAAAATGAATTAGTCTTTCACCATATTTGAAGTTATTTCTTCAGCTTTATTGCTATATTTCACATATTACAGATATAAAATTCATACTTCAATTATATATTATATATTTACAACATAAAAAAATCTGAGTTTATATAAAAATGTAAATTGCATGAACAAAACTACAATTTTTTGCATTTATTTCATTTCTGACAGATACATATGTAATATTATATGTCTATGCATATCATTTCTCATCTGTATATATTTGCTTTGTAGATTTAACTTTCGGAAAATCCATAGTCTGGTTCAGTTCTGTTGCAAGGGACTAGATATATCTGTTTTTTAGCAAAACAGCAACTTCATTTGAAAACTATGTGAAGTAACCTGTACAAAGTTAAATATGCTAACAGAGGGAGATTAAAAATCAATGAGTCATTCTTAAATGACTTAAGAAATGAGTCATTCATAAAACCTGAAAATGGAAAGGAAAGAACATCAATATATAGATGTATGATATTTCATGATTGAGAAAAACATTATTTAGCATATGAAAAGTGAGGTATATTTCCTACTTAGATACTTTTGAATAGCTCTTTTTATTCCTTAAGAAAATATTCCCAGAATAATTTTTTACTTTTCATTTTGAACCCTATCTTATAAAATATCTAATGCTGACATCATTCTCCACATTGGATCAATTATCCAGTCTGAATAAACTTTAATTGAGCCATTTAAAATATGTGCAGCTGTTGTGAACGAAATAAGCAGATAGTTTATCTCGTTAGTATTAATTTAAATGTTCGTGGTTTTGCACATTTTCATGTGCACAAGATATTTTTTATAGTAATTCTTCAGTCATATTTTTTTACAAGAATGAACAAACAATATAGATTTTGGAAAACACTTATCAGATGCCAGAATTTGTTTTCTAAGTGTATCAAAACTATCACAAGTACACTTGTTCCTGTATAACTTTTCAGTGGACATAGCAATAAATAACAATAAACTGAATTCTTTTTAATTAATTTAATTTTGTAATTACTTATATTGCTAACATGACATCTTTTAGGCATTTTTATTTGAACTTCCGTTATTTCAGATATGTTTACTCTAATACACATAGAATTCCTTAGTGAGTATCTGTCAAATCCAGTTTTTGTACTTGCTTTTCTCAGTACTCAAAGTGAAAACAGAAATAGAGAAGGAAGATAAAGCATTCAAGTATTTTTTAAAAATTCCTGGCAGGTATATTTTCATTGTGCAAGATGTTGTTGTTGTTGTTTTGGTTTGTTTGATTTTGGTTTTTCTCTGATACCAGATTGTTAGGTGTGTAATTCTTATTGTTAGAAAGGAAAATATTTCCACTTCTAACAATACTTCCTTCTCCTTTTGTGAATACTCTTAAATATTAAAAGTGTATGCTTTCATCAATGACTGCAGCTGGTAGCTCTTGTTATTTTCATTTGTCAATGATTCTAAAGAAAAAACTTTGAAAAGATTAGGTGTAGAAATACAAAACATAGAAACAAAACTCCAATTGTATATGTTTATATTCCTTTTATGGTTATACATCCAAGTAATCAATTGCTCACGAATTGTAGTTTGGCCTTATCTTTTCCTTATTTCAATTAAGATAAAGCACTGAATATGAATGCTAGCATTCCTGAGTTTTAGGAAATGGAAATGGTTTTGCTCTTAAAGTACATTTAGTTTTAAAGAGGAATTCTGATGTGTGAAGACACTCATATGAATATATACAAGTGTGTGTCATAAATTAAAGTATAACTGTGTGTGTGTGTGTGTGTGTGTGTGTGTAGATCTGTAGTAAAAAGACTTTTAGGTATTTTTGTCCTGATGACTTCAGCCATAGCAGCATTTCCCCAGTTTTCATACCTGTACCCAGTAACAACACTAGTACGCAAGCTCCATTATTTCTGATTCCCTCTAGTCTTCTTTCTTCAATTTCCAATCAGTGGTAAGATATGTATGTACGTATTTGTGTCCATGTGTATTTATTTTTCTGTGAAATATGCAAATCTTTAATATGGGTGCATTTGTATGTACCATTTAAGTCACATTAAGTGAAAAACAGAATTGTTAGGGAAAATATTTTAAAAATAATACATATCAGTAAGATTAAAAGAAATATATTTGAGAACATATCTAACATATACTTAAAACAGTCTAACAAGTCAAGTACTCAGATGTTTTGAGAAAAAATACATTTGTTTCAAATATGGTAAGCAGACACTGTTCTTTGATCTGACAGCATTTTATGAGCTTTGTTTCTGTGCTTTATATTTCTATATCTAATCTTTACAAACTTACTTCTTTAGAATCATTGACAAATGAAAATATTAAGAGTTATCATTTATGTGCCAGGCACTGTGTTAAGTATTTTCCATGCATTATTGTATTTAATCTCAAACCACAAAACTGTGAGTTAGATTTTATTATTCCCATCCTACAGGATGGTTAAAAAATCATCCAGGGTCACACAGCTACTAAGCAGCAAATCTAGATTTCAAATCAAAGCTTATACTCTAAGCATTATATTAACAATATGCAGCACGTGCTAAAAACAACTGAGATTCACCCTCCAGGATTTATAATAGAAGCACTTTTTGTTCTGATGGAAAAACATGAAAAATATAAAAGAAAATGAGAACATCATTCTTTATTTGATGGGGCACAAATAGATATAGCTCTATTTCCCTCCTAAGAATCAACCAGCTATTATCCAGAAAATTAGAACTTCCAATTTGTTTCCAAAAATCTAATCACTTTGTAAGGCATAATTTCTTAGACTTAAAAAATTCATGGTAATATAAATTCCATATTCCATACTATATACATACATATAAATGAATATATGAATAAACATTATCAAGACATATTTCTAATGACCTCAGAATTGAGGATTAGATAAAACATTTTAGAATGAAAATACGTAGTATTGTGCTGAAATGAATAATTTATTTTGGAATACATTCAGTAGAATCTATCCTTTATTTTAAAATACTAGATCATATTTTCCTTCCCATTTTATGACAAGGTATCTCCTAAGTAAGCAGAATTCTTATTTATATTAAAATGGATACTAAATGGGAAAAGTTGTAAAAATATAGTCAAATAAATGTATTAAAAAGTTTAACTATTTTATGGATTGAAATTATATAATTAACAAAAAAGACAAATTGCAACCTATTCAAGCTGTTTGAAAAATAACAAAGTAAACACTGTGGAAAAATAAATTACATTAAAACATTTCCTGTGCTTACTCTGTTATGGCACTGTGCTAGTGTTTAATACTGCATTGAAATGTAATATTAACACACATAAATAAAATAAGTTCAAAATTATATTTGAATTTGAGTTTAGTATAGTCTTCAAAAGGCATATTTTTAAATTTTCCAAAAGCTTAATAGAATTAGACATTCATATTTTGCTATGCAATAATATTCTTAAAACTGTTAAATTTTACTTTACTTCATATAACTCCATTACAGCTTTTTGCAAGTAAATATCAAATGGTTGTATTTAGAATAGGATAATTAAAATTGTAAAATATTTTTCTCAAAGGAATTGTCACTAAACATATCATATGGCACTCAGTGGACAATCTACTCAACACAATCTTGTTTTGTGATAAAATGTATTATCATAGTTGCTAGTTGCAAACACCTTTTCTGGCCTACACAAATTCATTTGGTCAAATTACAGAGACAAAACACTCTGTATCATTTACTATACATATACATCTTGCTTACATTTTAACCAGATATTCACTGTAGACACACCAACGTACTACACTGAGGAAAATAAAATTTCATCTTATATTAAAAATATTTTGCTTTCTTAATGGCCATATATTTCAATGTTAATAATAATAGTGTTTTTATCCTTTTAAAAAATTCTGTGGCTTTTTGCAAAACTGTTTTGGGGAAAATTTATTTGAGAAAATATTTTAAAATTTTGCCATTAAGCAAGCTCATTACCATCATTCTCTTTTATGTAGGAGGCCACAGACACATGGAGCATTGGGAGTGGGGCAGCCTGTCAACAGTTTCAACTTAATTGTGGTACAGACATTAATATTCAAAGTTATCAATTCCCCTCCATACCCTCCTTTCCTTTTCCTCAAAAACAATAGATTACTTGAAGTCAAGGAAAAAAAACAATTTTTAAAAAGTTCTAATAACTTTTTCAGAATTCTGCAAGTTATACAGTTATTAAATAGTGCTTAGTCTGCTCAATTTTAAAGGTGTTTAAAATAATTTGATCATATATATAGAAGTGTAAAAGGAGAGATTTTAATTTTTTTCTAAAATATGGGTAAGATATCTTGATGAAAGCAACATTTCCCTGATTTCAACTGTCAGAGTAACAAACTGTGTTCCATATTTATGTGTTTTTATTGGTTTAGAAATTTAGGGGTAATCCACAATGTTAGCGTTAATTGTATAAGGCCAATAAAAAAGCACCACCTTGTCGTAGGTGATTTGTGTTATTTTGCATCACTTTCAGAAAGTGCATTTATTAAGAGACAGATAAGCTTGGCTAATCATAAGAAAGGATATAGATTCCAGTGACAATAAGAAATAAAATGAATAATCTTTGGATTGTCAGATGGATAAACTTACTTGTAAGAGATACAACTTTAATAATATATATAATTTTTCTTGCTTAAAAAGATACTGGCCATTACAAAAAATAATTGTTTTCTTTGTGTTTTACCCATTTGTTCATAAATTTTTTTATTTTAATTGTATACATCATATGTAAATATACATTTTTGCTCAGACTCTTTCCTTACCTATAGTCACACAATGATACCTACTATGATTAAGCACCTGCTATGTCTTTGTTTAATCCTCCCAGCAACTCCGCAGGGCAAACATTTTCATTCCCATTTTACAAATGCAGAAGGCAAAGTTTCAAGGCTATGTGTACATCCTCACAGGGGCAAACAGTAGCAGAGACAGGCTTGGGTCCAGATCTGTGTGTCTTACTCCACGGACCAAAGTAGTACCCTCCAGTCTTATGGCACCCTCCCTTCTACCTGCACTCAGGCTCTCACTTAGTCTCATTAACAAGAAGGTAGATTTTACAATACTGTCTGTATGTCTGGGCATCAGCACAGTGCCTGGAACTTTAGAGGCAGTTAATAAATGTTAACTCATTATTATAAGCATTCAAGAATATGAGTAAGCATCTCTCTAGTTCCATACTAACACTACCTGCGAAGCTAATTAAACTAACTCAGGCTAAGATATGAATGACTGTTAAATATCCTTCTTACCCCCTGCCTTTTTATTAACCTATCTGAAAAATTTCCAGAAGAATTTATTTCAAAATAGAACTTCATAACCCAATGATTATCTGATTAATAGGAGGTAAGATAACAAAAGGAAACATAATTCAAGGAAATATTGGTTAAAATTGTTTGAGATGAGTGACAGTAAAATACGCAGTTGAAATCGTACTATAAAACCACAAAGCCTATCTTTCTTTGATTGAACAATTTAAATGTAAACCTACATATAGGCATGAAATGATTGAAATATACACATAATAATTCCACCTTATATGGATTCAGGTAGAACACAAATTAAATCACATGCTTAAAACATATGTAGTCAAAGCTGTTGTAGTGCTGATAACTACAAGACAGGTGTTAGTCTAATCCTCAAAATCAGCAGTAAAAGATTATTCCACTGAATCTATTTTAAAACGTATTTTATTGCTTACATTTCCTGGCATCATTTTTATATAAAGATTATATAATCATTTCTTGCCATTAAAATGTACCATAAATGATTAACATTCCACAGATTGTAAATCACATCCATTTGTATCAGAAATAATATCACTAATCTTAAAATAGAGTATGCTTGTTCCTGTTCTTGTGGATAAGAGAATTTGTCACGTAGCTTTGGACTTCCAGATGGAGGTTTCATTCTGAAAGTCATCACTGGAGGATTAGATAATTAATTGTACCAAAAACCTGTGTCTTCACTTTCTTGATAACAAACACATGTTTTGCTTATTTTAATGGATTCCACACACTTGTAAACTAAGCTGCTTCAACTGGATGTTGGGTGTGATCAGATTAAGCTCATAAAATATTTTCCAATAAGCATTTTTGTAGTTACTGGAATTCAGAGTTCAACTTTATATCTCAATAACATCATAGCAACATATTTTCTGTTGAGGTTTTTCTTCAATTTTGCCTTTACTCATTATAAAATTTAAAGTAGAAGCATACAGGAAAGTTAAGAAAGTATTTTGTGGGTTTAAAAACAAGGCAATACCATGGGTATTTTGTGAACATAAAATTCTGAATCACAAGTGAGAGCTATGGTGAAATATTTTTTCCAAATAATCAGCCATAATATGTACTTGGAGCAAACTATTTATGTTACTATCCTACTATATTATAAACAAGGCAGAACAACTCATAACAGCCACAGTTTTTTCATTGATGTTGAATTATACGAGTAACATGCTTAGGAAAAAAAAGCTCAATAAAGTTTTAATAGTAAGAACTGCTGATAAATTTTGTCAAGTATTAGGTATACTAGGTGACAGACACAGAGATGGACAGATACATGAATGGATGTATGGATGGATAGATGGATGGATCAATTGATCAATAGTTACACAAACAGAAGGAGGAAGGGAGGCATCATTGAGTATGGTTTTGACACTTTAAGTTGGACAGTGGATTTATATTACTTAAATTAGAGCTATAAAATATGATAAGCAACTTCAAAGGTGCTCATGTTTTTAAGATATTTAAGATTTGGAGCAACGATGATGGTTGTAACTTGCAAACTGTAGCTTTAAATAGGCATTGCTCTTGAATGATGCTGAGAAAATCTCATATTTCATATATTTTTCAAAAATTTTTCATAATTTTTCTTAGCTATTGATCAATATCCAACTATGGTTTTGTAATTTTTAAGGCCTTTAGTTAGTTTATGTTATGGGGGCCTAATAATTACTATATTTCCCTCTGCATAGAGGCCAAATTATGTGTGGAAAACCAGCATAATTAGGCCAAGCAACCCCATAAGATACAGTGGCCATCAGGATCCTTTCATGAGAAAAAAAAATCCATGAG